>NC_039276.1:25688549-25877404 GCF_003368295.1 Carassius auratus
AGAATATAGATTCTGCACTTCAAAAACTCACAGGTCAGACAACATACACTTTTATTCATTTATGTAAATACATTGCACTATTTCATGAATATGGTAAATATTATATAAATACACACACACACACACACACACACACACACACATATATATATATATATATATATATATATATATATATATATATATATATATATATATTAATATATATATATATATATATATATATATATATATATATATATATTATACCAATGGTCAGTGAAAGTAAGTGCTTAACATTGAGAAAACATGAATTGTCAAACTATTTATAGAACTTTATATAATCACTATTTTACATTCATTCAATTCAACTAGCTGCTTTTCATGTGGAGGAATTTGTGCCTCTAATGCTTAAAAAAATTAACATTATATTGTAAACTGTATTGATGAAAAGTGCCAATTGTGTTATATCTATTGTCAAAATAGAGCTGCTGTGTATGTCGTAACTATTTTAGGGGTTAAAGGAAAAGACGCATCGAAGGATAAAAGTTTAGTGTACTTAGTGAACAAAAACAATTAATCTAAACCAAAATTTTTCCCAAGATTTTACTCTAAATCAATATATATATATATATATATATATATATATATATATATATATATATATATATATATATATATATATATATATATAATTTTTTTTTTTTTTTTTTTTTTTTGCAGTTTCCCAAGAGCAGATCTTTATTTCAGGCAGCGATGTGACTTTACGGTGTGGCAATCTCACTTCTGTCAAATGGAATGAATTAATTTATATAAGCTGGAACATCAGCCTGCAGGACAAAAAATGTAGAGTTGGTGTGTCACCCAAGCTGGACGACACATGCAATGATGGAAAGAAGCTGGAAAACACCTCAGATGGAGTTTCTCTATTCATTCCCAAGATTTCAATTGAAGATGAAGGGCTTTACTTTTGTGATTTATCATATAAAGATGGAAGCTATGCACTAAATGTGTCTATAAGCGGTGAGTACAAACACAATTTATAGTAAAACTATTGAAAAAGCTGTGAAAATGTTTGTAGTTTACATAACAGGTTTACATAATAAGGCTAGGAGTAAAGCCACTAACTGATAACTTATTTCTAGCTGAGAACTTGAACATCTCTCAAACTTTCACCGTAGCGATAAACCAGTGCTGAATCCAGTTCACTGTACAAAACACATGTAAAGCTGAAATAAAGCAAATGGTGTTACTGATGAGTAAATTTAATTTAATTCTTTGTTTTTAGTTACCAATGTTTCAACCAAGCAGGACAGTGAAAACAATCAAAGGATTGCTGTCTGTAATTCCAAATATAAAATGAAAGCACCCACTCTTCATTGGGAACCTGCCGTGAACTTTTCCTCCAGTTCTGTCAAGAAGCTTGACAGGTTTTTTATGCTGGAGAATAAAGTATATCTGCCGGAAGATCTCAACATTAGTGAGCTCACCTGTGTGGCCACATACACGTCTAAGTCCGGCTCTGTGCAGCACAAGAGCACACTTCTTCTTACAGGTGAGCACACTGTACATGAAAAGGTAATAAGAATTGTTTTCTTAACCCTTGTGGATTGTTCAGATTCACTACCCTTTCGGTATGTTCCGGATGAAAACATCCACTCAATTAAACTGCTGTAAAAATTTATCATATTCATTTTTTTTTTTCACTTTTTTTTCATAAATCTGTTAATCAACTTCAGTCCTGATCAAAACTACCAAATGTTTTTTTGTTTTTTTTTTATCCAAGATTTTAACTCTTTAATTGCCAAGTTCATAAATTATGTCACTGATTTGGGGGGAAAAACACACAAAATGACTTACATTCAATATAAAAGTAATTAAGGCTGGATTTTTTTTTTTTACTTTTTATAACAGTCTTGGGCATGTCAAAGATTAGTAGCAACATTGGCTTTGATGCATTTTTAGTTTTTGTGCAGCATTAGATTTAATCCTTTTCTTAATTAGTTGTTGGTGGCTGTTTTTGCCCCATTGACTTCCATTATAATGACATTTTTTGATTGCAAAGCCATGACATCATATAATCATGCATTCTTGATCGTTGGTGGTTTTCCCTGTTGGGAAGAGGTAACATTTGTTATTTTTACAGTTGATCACTAGGTGGGACCATTAACCCTTTAGATAGGCCTGTGCAAAAAAAGATTAGTTTCTGACTTGTAAATGAAGCTATATGGAGTATAACAGCATATTATATTTTGTGTGTATGTGTGTGTGTGTGTGTGTGAAAGAGAGAGAGAGAGTGTGTGAGAAAGACCTTTGCGCACTTACCTTGATGTACACGTCAGCTCTTAGAACTACATGGAGTTAACAAAAGTTTATTTATGCACCTGCTGCCTTTTAATGGTGGTGAAAGTATTCGGTTGTTAAGTGATGACGTAAGAAGCACTGTTTCAACTCGCTTCACTTGAGGATAAAACTTCAGCAGCCATTTATGAGCGCTGTTTATTCATATTGATAATTGGAGTAAACGCTTTCAAAATATTTAAGAAAATACGTAAATCTAATGCTGCACAAAAACTAACAATGCATCAAAGCCAATCTTGTTACTAATCTTTGACATGCCCAAGACTGTGATGAAAGATAAAAAAATATCCAGTCAAGAATACTTTTTATATTGAAAATATGTAATTTTGTGTTTTTTTCCCAAATCAGTGAAATCATTTATGAACTTGGTAATTAAAGAGTTAAAATTTTTGAATTTTTTTTTAACATTTGGTAGTTTTGATCAGGACTGAGGTTGATTAATAGATTTATCCCAAAACATTTTGAAAAAAATATTTATCTGATACATTTTTACAGCAGTTTGTAAGTGGATGTTTTCATCCACGAACATACCGAAAGGGTAGTGAATTTGCCCACAGTGTACCATTGAGTTTTTGAAAAATTTCAAAATATGGGTCAAAATAAGATTTGTCACCAAAAATAATTCCATTAGCTCAAACACAGAGAAAGTTGTGGCCAAAATAAGACTCAACCCCCTAGTGGACGAAAACGTCCCCAACAAAGCATAAGGGTTAAGTGGGTCAGTAGAGAATTCATGTTCCTCTCAAGCTCAGACACGTTGGATGAGGACCACTAGTCAAAAGACATTAGATCTCTCCAGAGATGTTTGATTAGGTTCAAGTCCAGGGTCTGAATACTTGAATACTAAATTTGAAAAGTGATCACACATCTTGTTTTTGCTTTTTCTATCATGGAGTGTGGAGTGTTGACCGATGTTGAAAATAATAATGATAATAATTTAAAGCATATTTAGCATAAAGCTGCAACATAAAATTTGAAAAATATTCAAGGGTCTGAATACTTTTTGAATGTATGTAGCACTATCTATGGGGTTACTTACTTAAAGAAAAGGCACCAGCAGTATGAGGAATCCACTGCATGGAGGGTGCATGACAGGACATGTGCATTTGTCTTTGTCAAGCAGTGACACTTGGCAGCTTTAAGACCATAAAAAGTCAAAATCATCATTCCTAACTGCTTGTCACCATAAGCATTCTCGTTCTTTTTCTCTGTTGTTATTGCATATACAGGCTCTCACACACGTACACTTTTGTCCATTTTAATTTTGTTCTCCTTCTCCAACTATGTCTGGAGCCAAATAGGAATAACATTTTGTCTCAGAATGGAAGAAGAATGTTAAAATATGGACGATAAACAGGATGTGGACGACAAACGAAAAGAAAGTATATTGGAGGATGTACCTGAGAACTGCTAACATCATTTCAACACAGAGCATCTTAAGAATTAAAGTAAAAGCACCAAATAGTGCATTAAAAAGTTTCCTTTATCCTCTTAATTTAATTTTTTTTGTCTGTAATGAAGATGCATTTACGTTGTTATTTGGCTTCTGAGTTAAAAAAATAAAGTCCAACATTTTGCTTGTGTTATTTTTCTTTTGTATAAATGGCATTAATAAAGTTTTAAGTGTGGCTTAAGCATCCAAAAGATTTTGGGGCAATTTTAAAACTAGCAGTTACAAGAAGATGAGTCACAAATGTCACAAAGTCCACAAACCTTTCTAAAAGAAAAAAAAGAATGGAACTGAGATGCATAAAATACACTGTTCCAAAAACTACGGAGGTCTTCTCTTACCCTTTATTTATCAGTAATATGTTGTGATTTCATTATTTGCACTTATGTAATAAATTCCAAAGCCATTATTGTGTGTTTGCAAGAGAGAGCGAAAGAGAGATTACTTTATATCTGTTCAGACTGAGGTTCAGACTCACCAGCTCACCATCAGAACTTTAACATGTATTGATGACCTCTTTCATCCTTACATTTCAAACCCTGCACCCATTACACACTGTCATGGGAAAGCTGGATTCATTCATTCACTATATATATATATATATATATATATATATATATATATATATATATATATATATATATATATATATTATTTTTTTTTTATTTTTTTTTATTTATTTTTTTTTAAAGCATGTTATGTTAAATATTAAGATTTATCAAAGATATTACAAATAATTAAGCGTAAACATGCAAAATAAGATAAAAGACTGAATTATGAGTTACAAAATGCATACAATAGAAATGCAAATTAAAAAGTTTTGATTTTAATATATTTATAAGGAATGGTATTCCTGATTCACTGAGATCTGATAAACAGATCAAAGTTAAAGCTAATAAAACTGCAAGACTATTAATTAAAAAGTGACATATACACCTCGTAAATACAAAAGCCTAAAATAAGTAATGACTAAAAAAACAAAAACTTGTTAAAGAGAATATCAAGAAAAAAAAGAAAAAGAAAAAAAAAACACATTTTGTTATCACATTTTGTTGTTTGGCAACCTGAAATGAACACAGACACAGTTTTTGTCTTATCCAGCTGCTTTTACGTGCAACTTGTAACATCCAAGTTAAAGATAAAACACTATCATGTCAGGAAGAAATAAAAGAACAGATTCACTGAGTTTGAAAAAGGATCACCTTCTTGTGTCAGTATTTTGTTGAATCACCTTCTGCTTTAAGTGCAGCCTTTAGTCTGCTGGGATTTGTCTCTGCCTCACATCTAGACTTTGCGATATTTCCCCACTCTTCTTTGCAGAACTGCTCAAGTTTAGTCCAATTTGATGGTAAGAGTTTGTGGACTGCAGCCTTCAACCACTGTCTGCTCAGGTTTGCTGTGTGCTTTGGGTCATTGTCATGTTGGAAGTTAAAATTTCTTCCCATTGAGTTGATTGTTTGCTTCAGTTGCACTACCAAGGACTGAAATGCTCCAGGAAAACTCTTTTCATGCTGAGCTGATCAAAATTACCACAGCATAATGTCAAATGGCTTTGTGTGCCATTGAGAATGTGATTAGCTCCACCTGATTCAATTTACGAGTCTTTTTTGTTTGTTTTGGAGGGGGTCTCTTTTTTTCCAACTCTTGTTTTCATTATTATTATTTTTTCCTTTTTTCCAGTTGGTGTTAAGTCTTTCACTTGGATGCTATAAGTTGCACTGAGTAAATATATGTGGATTTGGGGGTATACACATCACTCTGATATTAGTCAGGTTACTATTCGGTGTCCTTGTTACTGTGTAATTATACTTTTAAATACCGAGTGACATTAATTACATACTACATGGTTAGGGTTAGGATGTGGTATCTATCTATCTATCGTATCCAAATATCTATACTGCCATTCAAAAGATTGCGATCAGTAAGATTTTTTGATGTTTTATAACACAAGCATGAAAAAAGTTTGAGAGCGTCTACACAAAACCTCCCTTACGACTACACCTTGATTCTTGACACTAACTTAATGTGGAAAGTAACCTAATTTGTACAGTCTCTGAATTCTCCATTGACACTAAAATGCATAAAAGGTCATTTTTTAGGACAACACTCGCGTCAGAGCACAGAAGACAAGGAGACTCGACTTTACACACATTCCCCCTCTCATTTGCACATTATGATATTTCAGTCATCTGACATTTTTACTGCTCATAACACAGAGTTACAAGGAACTACTTTTACCATTTTCAAAGGTCATTCACAACTGTTAAAAATATAGGATAAACTCATTAGAATTTCTCTTCAGGGCTGAAACTGAAACAAGGAATCCACAATAATACACTCAAGAGGAAACAATATCTCCATGATGTGGCAGTAAACAGCTCAGCTGAGGATAAACAACATTAAGAGCCTTATTGCCTAAACATAAGAGACCCCTGCAGGCCATTCTTGTGTTAGAAGAACTCAACTACACTTTTCACCTTTCAACATGTGAATTATCCAAGCAGCTAAAATTAATAGATAATGAATAATGACTTATTAAGATGCATTAAAAGTTGCTACTCTATTTATATTTAATAATTAAGCTCAAATAGAAGATAAAACACAAAATATTTTTTACATTGCACCTCATTTGACCTATATATGATGCTGTAAAAATGTTTTGAGACTTTGCTTCAAGTGATCTACATAGTAAACACAATATAACAAAGAAAAAATGCTTTATGTTAATATTATGCAGCAAATCTTCTAATACATAAATAATATTGAATGCAAAAAGTCCCCGCTTATTTAATTTTGCAGGATAATATAAGACACTATAACTCTCGAACCCTCCAAACACACACACACACACACACACACACACACACCTAAACCTATCATAAACATGTAGGTCATTTTTCAAATGCCATTCAGCTCCTCTGAAATTATTGTTGAAGTCTTGCTACCAAACGCCACCATGCGTCTTCAAAGTGCAACAATATGCAGAAATCGCGCGACTCTGTCCCAAACATTAAAATGATCCGCTCATGAATATTAATTAGCTTTAGCGTACCAAGACACTCTGTTGGAAGATTATGGAGCAACGTCACTTTGCGGTAATTCATATTCATGAGCTAGGTCTCCGCCATAGAAGCGTCACTGGTCCTGCACAACTCACTACACACTTATCTGAATAACTTTTCCAGTAGCCCACACTTTTATTCTTTAAAATCTATCCTAGGATAATAATATTAATAAAACACGTATTCACATTGCTCTGCCAGCTTATTAAATGCGTGCGAAAAGATGTTGAACCCTTCTTCAAACGGGGAGTCTTCTCATGTTGTGAACTATGTTGAGGAGTATTTGGAGCTGCTCGACTCTTTGCCGCTGGACCTTCAAAGATGTGTGTCTCTCATGAAGGAAATTGACGCCAGATATCAAGGTGAGAGCTTATAGTCTCTTGCATTTAGCATACGTGTAAAACAAATCACTGCATTGTTTGTGCAACGGGTGTTAGTTGTCACACTAGCTAGCTTGCTAGTGGCTAACCGTTAGCACGTGAAACTTGCAAGTTTCCCCGCGTCGCGAGATTGAGAGGTTAAAGCTGCAAAGTTGGTCAAATATAGAGTGAATTTATTTGTAATTTAAAGCTTACATTTGTAAAGGTTTAGATGAAATCACTAACGTTACACATCCTGATTGGATGGAGAGCGGAGTCTCTCAGCCTCTAGAGCGCCACTAAACTTCCTGTTTAACGTTAAATAATTATGTAACGTTAGCTTGAAATCAGTTTTGTGTTAGTGCGGTGTATATAGTACTTAAAATATAAAAACTACTGCACATAAAGTTCCATATGGTCAGCGACTGTGTCTAGACGCATTAACCTCTTAAACCAAAGACGCTCCAGTCAAAACCATTTGTATTCAATGCACTGGTCAGTTTTGAGATTTGGGCTGTTTTGCTACCATATCATGTCTTTTTTTCCAGGCTAGTTCCAACAAAAATATTTACGTGTTTATTTGATTATGCATGATCTGTTTGCATTTGTATAAATAATTTTGCATATGGTAATATTTGCAAATCTGGTAATATTTACTTCCACATAATTCCACATGTGTTTATTAAAACATAACATTTCAGAAAAATCAACCATAGTGATATTTGTTAGTTAACATTTTTTATTCACCTGTGGCATCCTGACAATAAAGCTTTTTTGCCGTGATTCCTGCCCTTTTCATTGGAGGTTAAAATGATAAAGACTGACTTTACAGTAACAGTAAACATTAACCCTGATGCATTGATCTTGCAGAGATCCTCAATGAATTGGACGAGGCGTATGAGAAGCACTGTCAAGAATCAGATCCCGTGCAGAGGCGGCGTCTGCTTCACTGCATCCAGCGCTCTTTGATCCGCACAGAAGAACTCGGGGATGAAAAGATCCAGATCGCAGGCCAAATGGTGGAAATGGTGGAGAATCGCAGTCGGCAGCTCGACTGGCAGAGTGAGCTTTTCCAGGCCTGCCAGGACTCGCCGGAGAGCACCGTGTCGGTGGGCAGCATCCCCAGTGCCAATGCATCCATAACTATGACACCGGTCTCTGCTTCGATGCTCTCGGTCAGTAAGCCCAGTGTGGATCGGAGGCGAGACGAGACCCCGGCTTCAGTTGACAAATCTGGTGGAAAGCGTTCACGAAGGCAGAAAAATGGTTCGGAGAGCCGAGAAAACTCCAATTATGGCATGGAGCCCAATGAGGAGTTTGGTTCAGGTGTGTCTAAAGAGAAGAAGGCTAAGACCTCGTCCACGTCAGCGAAGAAGAAGAAGAGGTCGAAAAGCAAGCAGGACAGGGAGCCGTCACCGACAGACCTGCCTATCGATCCCAATGAACCCACTTATTGTCTGTGCGAGCAAGTGTCTTATGGAGAGATGATAGGTTGTGATAATGATGAATGCACTATTGAGTGGTTTCACTTCTCCTGTGTCGGCTTGCACCATAAGCCCAAGGGGAAATGGTACTGTCCGAAGTGCAGAGGAGACAATGAGAAGACAATGGACAAAGCATTAGAGAGGTCTAAGAGAGAACGAGCGTACAACCGGTAGTGTAAGGTGTAGCTGGTTGCCAATGTGATTCTATTCAGGAGTTTAGTATCCAGTTTTGAGAGGCCAGGACCTGTGATGTTGTTACAGACTAGTGTTGGTCATTGCTCAGTAGCTATATCTTTTAGGGATATATTTGATACTGTTCACTTATAAGCTACAGAGTTATCAATGTTCTGCAGCATTGGAAGTATTCTGCTCATCCAACCATAAGACAGTGTATTTAATTTGTACTATTTTCAATTATCAGTTTTGTATTTATGCCTTGCGTAACTCTACATATGTTCATGAAAAATAAACCATGCTTAATGTAGTGTTGTTTCATGCTTATAAAAAAATCAGGCTTTGAAGGAATATTTCACCCAAAAGCGGACATTTCATAGAAATACATCCAAGATATAGATGAGTTTATTTCATCATCACAATAGTTTTGTAGAAATCAAAATAGTTTAGTAGATATTTAGCATCAAATCACTTGCTCACCAACGGATCCTCTGCAGTGAATGGGTGCCGTCAGAATGAGAGTCCAGTTGATTAAAAACATTTCATATCACAATTATGCACACCACTCCAGTCCATTTGACATCTTGTGAAGTGAAAATCTGTGTGTTTGTAATAAATCCATCAAGATGTTTTTAACTTAACATTTTTCCTTCCGGCTAAAATACGAGTGGACAACAGTGGATGGACGTTTTCAGTGAAGCGTTATGATGGAATTTCTTCCTTTACACTCCACGAGACATTAATTGGTCGTGTAGATTACTTGTGGATTGTTGTGATCTTTTTATCAGCTGTTTGGTCTGACAGCACCCATTCACTGAAGTGATCAAGTGATGTGATGCTGAATTTCTCCAAATCTATTTTGATGAAGAAACAAACTCCTCTTCTTCTTCTTTGATGACCTGAGGGTGAGTGAATTTTCAGTTTTAGGTGAACTATTGCTTTAAAGTACGTCTTAAATGTGGACCAGTAATTTGTTCACCTTGTTACATGGCTGTGTTAGCTCTCCGATGTCACATTATTCACTTCCCATGATTTCTAGAACTGATTCTCACAATAAAATCGTGGTCTGTTTCACCTTCAAACTTTCTGTCCTAGATTCAAAAACATTAAGCAGAAAGAAAAAAAAAAGATTCTTATGTTTTAGTAAATAGAAAATACTTCTGCAGTTGTTACAGTTACAGAGTAGGAAAGGATGAAGTAAGGTGTAAAGCATCAGGGATGCATTCCTCAAAAGGTATTTTCACCTTTTATTTAAGTATTTACAAGTGCTGGAAAATGAGATTGCCAACCAGTGCAAAATCTGTACACAAAATTCAGATGTGTTTTTACAAGAGATTAATAGAGGCAAGGACACACTCAGGCATTCATGCATGTAACAGGGCATACGTCTGCAAAGGGTTTGGAAAAAGACCCAAATACACCATTTCACTTGATTGACTGGACTTATGGTGCAAGCTATGAAAAGATTACTGCAGTTAATATGCATCTCTGGATTCTGGAGGATATTTTATAACTTTGAGTAACTTTGACCAGAAAATATACATTTTGTACTCCATGACATATTGCCAGTTTCTGTCAACAATAATTTGATACTTTATATAAATCCTCATGGCTGTCTACCAACATCTTGTGTGTTTTAAGTGTGTATTAGGGATGGTCACCACTCATGGAGTAGCATACTAACCCTCCTCTGGCAGAGCCAAGAAAAGCCGACTAAACCAAACGAATGCTAACCCTGAAAAATGGAAGAAAACCCTAAATTAAAAGGACACTTTAAACTGCTTTTAGAGTGAAACCATGATATTAAAATTGACAGCACCAAGAACATTTTCATCAACAATACTATGACTTAGATTAATGTCTCTTTGTAAGTCATTCATCCAGATTAGACTGCCTTGATTTTTTTTTTTTTTTTTTGAGATGCTTATGCATTTTGCAAAAAAGTACAATTACTGCATGTTCATGCCATATGCAAAATTAGTCAAGCATTATACACCAGAGGTATTTCCCCTTTCGATGATCTTAATGAGGCTTGACAATCAATCCAGGCAAAAATGTGGGAGAGAAATAAAACAGAAATCACAATCTTGCATGAGTAAAGTGCATAAAAACTTAAAAATGGAGATTTGAAAAACTATCCCCAAACAACAGAGCCAAACAAAAGGAAAACAATGTTTCAGTGAGAACATGGTTTGTAAATGTGGTCAACTGTCCCTCCAGCTCTGCTCTACAATCGCTGAAACCCGTTTCTCATATTCTCGTTTGTTTTCTTGATAGAGTTGTGCTGCCTGGCTGTTCGCAGGGCTATTGGGGTTTGGCTCATCTAGAAGGGACTACAAAGAGAGAGAAATCTAATTTTAGTCCTCAAGAGTATAACAAATAGAAAGCAAAGTGCAATTACAAGCAAAACCCAAATTTCACCATTCGCACTCTTTAATCAATATGAACATTCAAATTAGGCAATTCTCAAATTCAATAATGTCCACAGGCTACATGAAGCACTTTTGTTTCATATAAAAGGACTAGAAAACAATTCAATACCTGAATTGATGTCAGAATAGAAGAAACATCATAAGTCGGACTCCACCGATTCTGAAGAATATCTAGGCAGATGCTGCCATCGGCATACACTGAGAAAGACAGCAAGAGAAAATTAGAGCAGTAACTTTTAATGAAACTTTGAACATCTCCAGAATAAATAGCGTAATAAAATTATTGTCAAAGAAATGCATTAGCAAGCATAAACGTATGTACTATTTTTGCTAAAGCTTCATTAATAAACTATTTTGAGCAAAAAATATTTAATAAAAGCTTGCAAGGTACAATGAACGACAGAAATGAATTTAACAGCAGCAGATTGTCTGGGAACGTCCTACATGAGTAAACTATTGAGAGCATATTAGAGAATTGGCGTCAGATTGTTTTTGACAGAGCTTCTAATCAGAGACAAACAGGAAGCATCTCTCACCATTCGGATGAAACATTTTTGAGACGAACCGCACAGTTGGGGGCTTGTTTGGATATTCCTCCGTGAACTCAACTGTGAGTTTGAAAGTACCTTGTGTACAGAATAGAAACAACACTGTATTTTCAATTTCCATTAAAGGAAAAAATTTACACATTTTTTTAAACACATGCATTTAATCAAGTGTCTAGGTCGACACTTACCATCTTCAAAAGGTGTTCCCTCTGGACTGCATTAAAAAAAAAAAAAAACAACATCAATGAGAAAGCAATATTAAATGTCAAAGCCTCAAAGGTAGGGGGAAACAGACATGAAACGTTCACGTACAACATGTTGACCATGAAATCGAATAGACATGCAGCATTAGAGCACTGAAATATGTATACGTGTAGATTTTCACACTCTACCCTACAAAGATGTAAGATTAGTACGATTTTTATTTTTTTGAAAGCTTTTTTTTGAAGTCTTTTATGCTTACAAACGCTGCATTTATTTAATCAAATATACAACAGAACAGTAATAGTTCAATAATTACTATTTAAAATCTTCAAGAACCGGCTATTATAACACATCTCTTCCATCTTTATTTGACCCTCTAACTCTAGAACTCACTATTCTAATTTAATTCTTTAAAAAACACTAACACTAGGTTGCTCTATTCTATGTTTTTTTGTTTATTTATTATATTATTTAAAAGCCCTTGCTATGTGTACTGCGTTTAAACTAACTGAGACTTGTTATAGCACTTATATATCATTGCTCTTTTGTTGTTTTTGATTGCTTCCATTGTCCTCATTAGTTTGTCGCTATGGGTAAAAGCATCTGCCAAACGACTAAATGTAAATGTAAACTATTTATCATTGTGATGGCAAAGTTTTAACCGATCACAGTCTTTGCTTTATAAAAGTATTAACTTACTCAATAATTCTGCCAACACCAAACCTTTGAACAAGTCGCATAGCATCTATATGTATAATATGTAAGCATATCATTAATTCCCAACAAAATGTAAAGGTCTTTATATGTATATAGATTTTATAATCCGTTCATATTTGGAGGTTTTCGATGACTGTGGGAACTGCTCCACCTCGCTGCTGGTGACGCAGACTAGACTCGACCCGATTCTCTCTCTCCTCACCCGAATATAACCGCGTTCCACACCATGATGTTGTTCTCCGACGGAGCTCCACTGACCCCGGCTGGAGGATCCTCCTGGAGCCTGGGGACCAGCACAAAACACAATCAGATCCGTGTTACAGCGGCTCAATCACATTCACTGAAAAAGCGTGACTTCTGCTTATGAAAAATACTAGAAATGTACAAATATTGGATAAAATTGAAATCATAATCACATTCAGACAGGTCAAGCTTGAATAACTTCTCTAACCGGCTCAGACTAGCCAGCTAGCTCATAAACTAAGACTAATGTAGAGTTACTAAGAATACCCACGATGTAAACAGGCAATGTGATACTACCGACAGACTATTGAATGGCGTGTTTTAATCGTTATATCGTGTTTGCTAAGCGGCTGTCGAACTGGGCGATATGAAGCTAACTAAGCAAGCTAGCAGCTATTTCACCAAACCAAACACATCTACCGTTTAACAGCTACTCACCGCTTAAAATCCCGCATGAGTCGCCTTCTAGCTGGAGTTGACATCTTTAAACTACACTAAAAAAATCGTCAACGATTATTTTTAGAGCTCTAATTATAAATCCTAAGGCGACTGTATATACCAAAACACTGATGATTAATATTTTTTTCTGAGTACAAGACGTCTTTTCACGAGACACGGCTGTACTATATGTCCCTCACAGGGTGTTATTTGCGACTGGAAATACAAAACATCAAACAAAATGTATATAAATCGATATTGTGTTTTGTTTTTAAATATATAATAATGCTTATGGCCGGAATTCGTTTGAAATATTTATGGTTTTAGAGAAATAATTCAATTCTTCGCCTGAAATGTTCGTCTCTGACTACGTAAATGGCACAAACGCCCCTATTTCCTAGCCGTTGGTACGGTCTCAGTCGGAGGAAGAGGCTCGATGACGTTTCTGTGGGAGGAATGAGGTCAGTGTCCTCCTAGCGGCGAAGCGCGGGAAGTGCAAGAAGCGACGACCTTACTGCACTTGGACGCGAGAGATATTTCTTACAGGTGTGTGTTAAGTTTTTATTAACTTTCTCAACGATATATCCGATAAAAGTCAGGAGGAGGGAAGTTAGATATTGTTTTTTTATAATTTATAAGAGGGTAGAGTAGTTTAGAAGTGGGTGGACTACAAAATAAAACCAAATATGTCATCACTACGATACATTCTCCAAGAAGAATATAAATGGAGGTGGAGATTGTGAGTAAAAAAAAAAAAGAAAAAAAAAATTATTCAGTAAATTCATCAGCCAGTTTATTCACACACATCTCTAACTACTATGTATAAGAAATAGTCAATAAACAGTTATATGTGTAGGCACTATTAATACAGTGAATGTCCTTACAAATAATGCATAAAAACGTCCTGCCTCTGGGATTCTCCAACTAAATGGAATAACACAAAAATTGAAAATTGCAATTGTTTTTCTTTTCTTTTTTTTATACAACACAAATACAAATACAGTGTTCCTTTCAAATGATATGCACTTAAAGCAATTCAGTACATTCTATATGGATATATTAAGGCATACGAGTCTGGATGGGACATCCTAACACCCATGGTAGAGGTGCATGGTGTTGAAGGTGATGTGGTCATACTGCTCCTCTACACTGACTGACTTGCGGTGCTCAATCTGACTGCTGGCGTCCTCCATGTTCTCAGACATATCTCCAAAGCCATTTATATGCCCCAAATGAAGACCATTGTCAAAGTAACCAGGATGCTCAGAGACACCCACATTCCCAATATGATCATCGTGCATCAGGTCACCCGCACTGAAGTGCTGCACAGGAAAGCAATGTCCGTTTAATGGGAGTCCTGCTGTTAAAGAGAACACATGAATTATAATTCATTAAAGAAAGTTGAAATACCTGTTTTTGTTTTGCACAACCATTTTCATCAAGTTTAGGTTTTTGTATTGTTAGTATCCTTTTGTGGGCATTTAACAGATATTCTGTAACTTGTTCAGTTTATAGGGTTTTCAAAATCACCCATCAAGTTCGGTTTACATAACATGATTATATCTGAACATCTGAACCTGAGATTTAAGTCCACATTGCTTAGCTCTACAAAAACATAGCACTGGCAAACTGCCACACATTAGCTTCAACATGACACAGTTTGCCTTATGATTTAATATTCCTTCAATTTAAATGACAGGGATTCATTCTTAATCTCATTTATGTGAAGTGTTGAAGCAGCACAATAGTTAATGAAGTAGCAAACCACCAATACATGGTGATGATGCATGCGTGTTATATTTTAATCTACGAAAAACAGTATCAAATGAACACTTGCAATTGGTTTCTGTTTTGCTAACATGCTTTTAGAAACTATTCATATGTACAAATTCAAGAGTCAGCGCTGTTTGTTAAATGAGAACATTTAATGAGTATAGAAATTACATTTCGCATCCATTTTAGGCATCCTGTTACTTGACATAAACAGTATATTTTAATATCAATATCTCAATCTCTGTGTCACACATAGCCGGTGTTTTAATGAGCAATTATAGTAAGATGTTCTTTGTAATTCTGAGTAGGAAATGATGCATTATTCAATATGCAGTGCAAACTTTCTGGCATCTGTTCTGTGTGAAAGAATGATTTTTAGATGAATTTATAGAAAGTACAATGCAATCAAAGAATCACCTTTGTCTCAATACATAGCTCTTACCATATTTAATTAGTTTAGCAACAGCAAATATCTTCTACACTAAATATGAAATGCTATGCAAAACATTAGCTGGAAATAGACTTTTACCCTCATACAATAACCTGACCGATGAACACTTGAGACTGCAGATTCAATAAATTTAGTCAAAAAGGTTAAATCTGTGATTGAATAGCACCTAGACTTTCTTAAAAGAACAGGTATGAAAGCTGCAAAGCCAAGGTTTGTAGATGCACTTTATACATTCATCATTAGATATGCTTTGGCAGAACAAGAGAATTAAATGTTGAAGAAAAAAAAAGGAAAATAAAATGCACATTTTATATTTTTAACATGGACATATATTTATAAACACACACAAACTTGGAATCGTGTTTTTTTTTTCTTTTTTTGCAACTTAACAGGAAAATAAAGTCATTCATATCCAAAGTATTAACCAACTTCCTAAACCAAAATCCAATGTTACAAAACTCAAGGTCAGGAATTTTGCTGGGCAAATGCAATTCACTGCAAAATCAGTGTTGTACTAAGACTAAAAAACAAAAACAAAACACTGACATACTTTACAAGTATAGATTTCTGGGCGTAAAAACAGACTCATTACATTATGCAACTACTTCAGTAGTAGTAGGGAAGTTACTGTGCAAATCGAAACTCAACATGTGCTCCTACTGAGCAAAAGACAGTTTAAAACAAAGTTCATACCACCAAAAGATAAAAGGACAGGGTGGTATGAGCAACTTATGATCAAATGCTTTATACATACGGTGTGTACCAAATTAAACTATTTTCCCTCCCAGACACACATCATCAAAAAGAGCTTGAATTTCAGCCAAGGCAAAGGCTCCTACAAATAGGCATAGGAGTTAGTGCAACGACATGGTATCTGCATGGAGGTCACGGTGAAGACCTCTGACTCTTTGTGGACTGGAGAGGACGAGCTCTCCATTCGGACAGCCAGGTCCTGCTCTGGACTGATGTAGCCATTGGAACCCAGAGGCAGGGATCCATTTAAGGGTCGGTTCCCACCTGGGGTACTCAGCGCTTGTCCAAACTCCATGTGCATGTTCTCCATCTGGTCTTCTCCGCTGGATCCGTTTACTCCATTCATCGGCTGATAGCCGAGATCTGCAATGACACATTCACGTTAACAAGTGGCGACCCAATGCAGTATCAAAACTGTTCATCATACGAATGTCTTTACATTTTCATTCAAGACTTACCATCTTTTCTGGCCTTTTTAATTAGATTAGACTCCATGCAATCCAGAGACCTCTTTCGGCTGGGAACCCCATTAAGGATGCTCCGCTCTTGGATAAGCTTGCGGTCCCCAAAACACACAAAGCCATTGTTTGAGAACACATTAAGCTGATTGAGCTGCTGGTTCTGGGCATTGGAAAGCAGTTGGGCACACTCTTCAAAGCCCTGGGTGAGAGCTAGGTCAGCGGCGGTCAGTCCACTAGAGTTCCTCATGCTGCGCAATGATAAAATTAAGGTGTTAGCACTGCCCGTCTAGACTAATGTTTGCAAAGCACTCACTCACACACACACACACACACACACACACACACACACACACACACACACACACACACACACACACACACCCTTTCTGTATTTCATATCCTAAATTATTAGTGCAGTTTTTGAATACAAGTTAAAGAAGAAAAAAAAACTGTACAAATCATTGAACATCTAAACTTTAAAGACATTAATAATATTGTGAGGTCTCAACTGCAATAGAAAATGAAAAAAAAAAAAAAACTATTGAAGCATACACACAAAAAACACGATATATGAAGAAATACAAACAACCATATTTCCATTAAAGTACACAAGAACAATTGAGAAGAGGTTTGTCAATGCTGAATGCTTCTTCCAAGAATTCTCTTCAACTCAACAGATGAACTGGACAGATGATTTATTAAATCATTTTCAAAACCAAGTAAAAGAATGCCACTCCAGAACAAACTGTAAACACAGAGGCAATAAGAAGCTAATAACTGTAGACAGGAGAATGTCTTCTTAAATCTGTGGCCGGACCAGGAAAATATCACACCAATCTTCTGATTCAAATTATATCCTCAATCCTCAAGTGGTTTTGATGAACAGATCTTCATTTTTATGGTTAAAAGAGGACATCTTGGAACCGAAAAAGGCAAGCGAGACCTGATCAGGAAATTCTTCTTTAAACAATTGAAGATGGAAATAGTAGAAGAGGTTAAAGAGAACCGCATCCGGGCTTCTTTAAGAGAAAGATTTAATCCAGTGGTCAACGTCGATACCATAAAGCATTCACGGGTCATGTGAGATTCATACCTGGGTAAAATCTGACATGGAATCAGGAGAGGATTAAGAGTGTGTATTTGGCATCAACAGTCATTTTCTATTGCAGTGAAGAAAACAGAATACATGAATGAACAAAATCTAGGGCAAGATAACAGCGTTTACACTTACCCCTGGAGCTCCTGCTAACACGTCTACCACGAATGCAGTGAGAATACAGAAATGTGACTCTTGGCAGCGCGATACAGTAAATACACACAGACTAACCTCAGAAAATCCTAAATAATTTACAAAAGGCACCAATAATATGTTAACTTTTTTAATTTGGGTTATGCTCTCTCTTATAAGCAAACACGTGTATCTTTCTAAGTCTATTTTTTGAGTAACTGCCAGCATTTGCTGCACTCTTTATTTTTATTTTTTACAAGCAACAACCAAACTTGATCATGGCTACATACAAAATCTCATATTTCTCTGAGAAGATGAGGAACAAACTTTGCATATTTTCTAAACTCTATGAGTATGTTCTATATAATCTGAATGTGTGTTGGATGAATGATATCCAGACGTATTTACACTCAATATGTTGTTATTATGGTAGTTAACATTACTTCCATTAACAATTCCTCTTCTGTGGCCTTATGGGATAAGCTGATGAGGTGAATTGTGTGTTTGATTAGAAAGTGTTTGGAAATGTGTTCTGATGATGTGCCTGCAGAACAGTACAAGAATAGTACATCAATAGCACTGTGCAGAGAATATATATATCTGAGGAACAAGCAGTTCGCTGTGAGGACATGATGCTTAGGTGCAAAGACCTTGGTATTTTAATTGGAAAGAAGGAAAAAATGCTGGCATTTCATGAATCTGCAACATCTTTTCAAAAAGCATTTCATAAATATTTCACATTTAACATATAATATATATTTTAACAATGCACAACATTAATTTTTGTAGCTAGCTATATAAGCCAATCATCATTAGGTAACAATCATTAAATGCACTGTACAATTTAACTTATTTTCTGTATGCGCTGCCACTGAGTGACATTCACAAAGTAAGGGGTTTGCTTTCGGCTTTAGGAAAAGGTTTGTTCATTCATGGATTCATTGCAAAAAAAATTATAATCACAATAATCATTTAGACATGTTTTTTGTTTTAATTTCTAACTAGATAACACTCCATACACACATTCATTCCAACACATAAAGCATGTTTATAATCAAACATTTAAAAATAATACAATTTCCAGCAAATAAAGTAAAAATCAAACTTTTTTTTTTTTTTTGGACCCTCCCCACTTATTCCTACCCAAATCTGAAGAAAAATATGAATGCTTCTCAGATGTTCTGATGTCAAAAAGACATTTGTAACAAACAGTTCAGAAGGTGCGTGTCCATCCTGGCAGGCCTCAACTGAAAATGAACCTCTTAGGTGCAAGAAATCTGAAATAATTACCAAAACAAACACAATGATCATATGGACAATCGATTAATAGTTCACACTATCCACTGTTGTTTATGGGCTTGATTCTGTGAGTGACTATTTCTGTTATATACATAGGAAAAAACACAATTCAGATTAATTTGTTCACTTTGCTCCTCAAAATGTATGGGCTTTAAATTTGTAAACGACACTAATAGGCATTCATATTATAATCACATACATATTATTATCACAACTCTCGGTAAAAATTACTTTAATGAATGATAATATATAATATTATTTATATAATATGCATATATAAATAAATATAGCATAAGACTCAATAATTGTAAATATCACAGATACTATGTTGCTCAAAATAACAGTAATATTGTTTTTGCACATGTCAGTTGTTTTTAAAATGCCAGAAACTGTTTTATTTACATTTTGTCCACAGAGTTAGATGAGATTTCTAGCACCTTTAATAAGAGATCCTTTCAGTTTATGTAAACATTAAAATATATTTGAACAGGAAAACTTAAGCTGTTAATTTACTTTGACTATTTAGTTAACTTGCTTTTACTTGAGTTGGGCATTTGCTTCTTAATTCGCATTAATTATCTAAACTAAATATTTGGATATTTTTTTATGGAAAAATTCTCAAAGGCCATTGGCCTTTGGCTCTGAGGACCAAATATCCTCATTTTTGGTGAACATTTTGACTGTTAAGGTTTTGTTCTTTTCTTTACTTTTATCAGGGGAGAGTGAGGATTGAGACATTGCCTCCTCAAAATACTGGATGTAAAACAAAAAGCTAAATTATAATAATACAGAATACAGTACAAAAATAAAAGAACGGCAATGTTACAAAATATAACATTTAAAAAATTTATAAATCAGTCATTTTCCAAAAGAAACATTGTCCAACAGCGACACCAGCATGTTAAGTTACAGCAGGAGTCTGTGTCTCTCTCGTCTCCCCTGAGCCCACTGAGTTTTAACAGACCCCCCTAAAGTGTGCCGTGAGTTTGGTGGGGGGTCATTGAGAATGAATGGGGGAAAGTCACATAAGATGAGGCAATGCCTCCATCGTGATATGATTGGATATGACTGGTAATATTTTTGGCTGTGATTGGTTCATGTGATAAATCCCGCCCCTTGTGTTCGTGTGCATTCGCACATCAGTCTGAATGAACAACATAATGTTGTTAATAGAGACATAAACAGCCCACACACTCAGATATAATAAAACATGATCTATGGGAGTTTTTAGTTAGTAATCAATAAGCTTGGTGAAATCTCAGAATCTGTGACCAATATTTACATAGTTTGATGATTTAATAAAATAAAAAAATAAAAAAACTGTTAAAAGTTAACTACTAAAAAGAATAGCTGAACATAAGTTCAAAAATTTAATATATTGTTTGAATTGTTACTGCCTTGAGTTATTATTCTGGAATAAATGTTAATGCTTTAAACACAGAAAATTTAACTGGGACAAGAATTTATATATATATAAAAAAAAAAAGGTTAGGGTGAGTAAATGACGACAGAATTTACATTCTGGAAGTAAACTAATCCTTTATTTAAATACCCCTGCCCTAAATTATCATTCTGTGTGTGTACAGAATACAGGAATCAGTCTGCAATTTGCCATCATGCGGCTATAAACAAGAAACATCGATGCTAACAGTTGATAAAACAGTCAATGAAAGAATTATTAGCAATTGTACATCTTTCTTTCTTCCTTTTTCATTTTTAGTAAACTGCTGTCAAGAGACGTGTTTTGTTTATGCTTGTTCAGATGTTGCATTAGACATGTGCCGATATTACGATATATTACAGTAATAAACATGCACAATATTGTTAACATGGGGACTTCAAAATACAGTGAATCATTTTTTATTACAAATTATTCAGATTTTTTGAATGCATTTTAACTATACTTTTCCCATCGACTGGTTAAAATGCACAACACCGCTGTACTCTTTGTCTAAGAGTAATGAGCATGCTGACGTAAGCAAGCCCAACACAGAGGAGAAGCACCAAATCACACCCTAAACCCTCCCGGTCCTGTTCATCACATCACTAAATACTTGAATACTTAGACTTAAACCGCTTTTTAATCTGGACTACGACATGCCCTTGATATACAGTGTTATCAAGAAGACACGTCATCAATCCAGACGTCGGCCATATTGACAGCACTGAACGTAATTACTGCTGCTGAAAATGGTCAATTATTGTTGTGTTTTGGGCTGTACTTATAAGTTGGACTGGGAAAAACATGAATTATTCTTATTATGAAGCTACTTATACCATTGTATTTAAAACTATGGAATTGCATATTAAAGTGTTTGTTCACTCAAACATTTTAATAACCCTTATGTCATTGCAAACCTTTTGTTTATCTTCAAAACAAAAAAGATGACATCTTAATGAAACCTGATATTAAGTCCCTCCATTAAAAATCCTGGGAAACAGAAGCTGAAATGTGCTTGCTTGACACACAAGCTTTATTCTCACGCAGCAAGCATGCACAGTTGAGCTTCTGCGCACCATACTGTATCTTCTTTATGTGTGTGCACGGATCAGTGTTTGTATGTGAACAAAAGGATTAATCATAAAGCAGTCATTTATTTTTAGGAGAATTGCATTACTTGTAAAAACTATTTAGGGTCTTTTCGAGTGTTAAATGTCTTGGTGGAATGGACTTTCAATGGAAATTTCTTTATCAATAGCTGCATTTGTGTTTCAATGATGAACAAAAGTTTGAAACGACATAAGTGAGAAACTAATGACAAATTTCTTTCTTTTCTTTCTTTTTGGTGAACCATCCTTTTAACATCTCCAGTTTTTAAATCTAGACAATATCAGATGATATTATTAGAAAAAAAAGTAAGGTTTACATACACACATTAGACCTGCCAGGTTTGCCACTGTTTCCCGGTAATCACTGTGACAAATGAACATTTCACTTGTTTTATTTAAATAATGAAACGGAAGCATTCATTCATTTCTTCATTCCTGATATGCTTTGCTACTCTCTTTTTTTCCTTCATAGATTCCCTTCCATTGGTTGAGCCCTGACACATAACTTCCTGAGCATCAGACCATGCTTACTGTGGACGAGACTAAGAAGGGGCTGATTAGACCTGTCCAACAGATACGTCCTATGGTTAGTCTACAAAAAAAAAAAAAAAAAAAAGAAACAACAACAAAACAAACATTGAAATTAAATGGGAAATTAATATACATCAGCTGCATTGATTTAGGGCATAATTAGCAAAGCATGCAGGTCAAAACACTAGATCTAATAATATTAATTATAAACAAACAAAAAACTTTGTCTTTTTTTAAAGTTCAAAATGTCCTATCAGTTAAAACCAATCACCGCATGAAATACCTCAACAGTTTGCCAGTGTGTTGATACTGAAGGGAGCGATAGTGAGAACACTCCTAATGCCACAACAGTGCAGTTTCGTTGAGGGAACTTGGAGTGAGTCAGCAGTGTCTATTTGGAATGCTCTCCCCCTTTTCTAGGATTACTTGAAAAAGTCAAGTCATTTCGAATTCAATAGCTGCAAAAACATTGAGAGGTGTAGACGTTCTCTAGAATTTTGCCGTAACAGTTAACAAAATGCAATCTCCATTTCTTTTGTCATCATGCCACTTTCAGAAGGACAAAGGTGACAGATGATTCATAAAAGAACATGTTTTATCATAGTGTAATCATATATCATAGGCTAACTTCTACAGGCGACATTGTAAATACAAACAATTTGTCTATGAACAAAGTCTTAGAATAAATAATGCAGACAGGTTAAAACAAAATACTAGTAATGCTATTCATATGCTGATATTTAAGCCTATGCTTTACCCTGTTGTCCTTTACTATAATGCTACCTTAACCACACTTTCTCCTGCCGGACTTTTGGATCGAGGGCTTTGGGAGACTGATGAAAAACAAAAAGCATGAAATCAAAAAGGGTCTGTTTTTAAATAGTTTATAGCAAACTGTAAACAGTATTTTCCCCATTTCATGATAATGAAATGATAAATGATTGATGGTTCAACATGTCAGAGTTGCGTGACATGACTTATTCATGACATATTCTTTTTAAGTACTTTTGGTGCTTAAATAAGTTACATTTATGCATTAAGGAAAGTTAAACAATTTATAAAGAACATTGGGTCAAATCTGGTAATTTCAATTGGATGTTTTATTTGAAGCCTCTCCGCTAGGTAATAAAAAGAGATAAAGACTAAGTGTACACTTGAAGCTGTGTAAATCACTGGTAAAGAACACAAGACACTGAAAAACATGAATTTGTTGAAGTGTATGCTAAACCAACATGAGACCCAAAAGATAGATGTGCAAAACATTCAGTATCACAGAAAGAGAGAGAATAAAAAAATAAAATAAAATGTGGCAAAGCACATTTCTTCAAAGGACTTGGCTATTTGAACTTGAGTCGACTTGTCTGGTGAAGATGAAATTATTGAAGACATTTCAGTAAAGAAAGAATCAGGATTTCAGTGAGAAAATGTTTATAGTCTGTCCATCCATCAGTTAACTGGGGAAGTATTTCCATTAACAACAGAATCAAGAAACTCAGGTAACAGCGAGACTGTCGGGAGAAGTCCAATAGAAAAAGAAGAACATATTCAGAGGTAGATACACCTTTGTGCAGTTGATGCTTGAGGATTCAAGTAGAATTTGGAAGAACTCCATTTTGACTCTCTTAAGAGATTTTTTCGGGAATTTCAAACTGAATAAGCTATTACATTTGCAATTAAAATCTAGATCTAGTTTCCTGGGATCTGGAGGAATAGTTTCGGCAACAGGGCAATAAACTAATGTTTGCTTCTTGGAAGTTCCTTTGTCTTCTCAATGCCATTCACATTATTTTGGTTTCAGTCCAAGAAATCTTGAAGGAATATAACTTCTGGACATCACAATGAAATGGTGCTCCTTTGACAACTTTTTAGGTAGGAATATGATGGTACTGTCAAGCTTCCAGAGAATACTTTCATTGGTGGCTGACGTGTTTTTTCCAGAAAGAAAGGTATCAGATGGATTCAGGTCTCAAGAAATCAATTAAAGAAAAAAATAGAAATGCGTAGAGAGGAAACAGATAAGACATCCATCATGTCATTTTTCCCTCATGCAGATCTTGAAGAAATATTACCGTATTACTGCTTCTCAACTAAGAATAGTTCTAGATTTGTTAAGTGTATAATATTGGGAATACTGTGAAGAGGAGAATTTTTATTTTTATTTTTTTTATTTTTCTGGGAGTGAAGAAGTTTAAATACATTTTTACAATACAAAATAAAAACCCAAAACCCTCGCTCCTCTCAATCCCCTTACTAGGCCTATATTATAAAATCCTGTTATTTTAAACCTTCTCTTCTGCTTTGAATGGGTAAATCTGAAACACTATAGCTGTCATCGGCTTTAATACTGACTGGGGCTTCAGTGCCACTACCACTGAAAGACTTAAAAACATTGTTCATACTGCCATAAAAACAAACATTAACAATCCTATTCGTCTGGTTGCAGAAAACACATTTCCTCACCACCTCAAAAGCATTTCCAATAGGGCAATAAAGACAACTGAACATTTAAAAACAACCCTAGATCCCCAAGACCAAAATTCTTCTCATTCCTCATTTTGAATGCCACGTTAATTATGGATAAAGCAAGTCATTCATATTACTTCTTGAAAATAAAAGTTTATCAAGAGACATATACCTTTATATACTTTAGATAGTAGGTAGGTACTGGGATGTATATGTGTTTGAATGCAACAGTGGTTGAATTAGCTGTTTAAGAAGTTTTTTTTATTTTTGGTGTCTTCCTGGACAACTATTTGAAACACTTCAAGTGTTTGAGGGGTTCTCTCTTTTTCCTTAACACAAGGCCATAAACTAGTCAATCTAAAGATGAGCTAAAACGCAAAAAAATAGTCTCTTACATATCATACACAGTACAGACCAAAAGTTTGGAAACACCTTCTCATTCAAAGAGTTTTCTTTATTTTCATGACTATGTAGAGTCACACTGAAGGCATCAAGGGCTATTTGACCAAGAAGGAGAGTGATGGGGTGCTGCGCCAGATGACCTGGCCTCCACAGTCACCGGACCTGAACCCAATCCAGATGGTTTAGGGGTGAGCTGGACCTCAGACAGAAGGCAAAAGGGCCAACAAGTGCTAAGCGTCTCTCGGGGAACTCCTTCAAGACTGTTGAAGACCATTTCAGGTGACTACCTCTTGAAGCTCATCAAGAGAAAGCCAAAAGTGTGCAAAGCAGGAATCAAAGCAAAAGGTGGCTACTTTGAAGAACCTACAATATGACATATTTTCAGTTGTTTCACACTTTTTTGTTATGTATATAATTCCACATGTGTTAATTCATAGCTTTGATGCCTTCAGTGTGAATCTACAATTTTCATAGTCATGAAAATAAAGAAAACTCTTTGAATGAGAAGGTGTGTCCAAACTTTTGGTCTGTACTGTACATAAGTACAATTTTAAATTGTGATGTCAATTTTCTATGAAAATATTATACTCAGAATAACATCAACTGACAAAATCTTTCTCTATATATATATATTAAGTACTAACTGGAAGTGAAATTAAATGCAAAGCCAAATGGTTGCTTTGTATTTTTAATGTGCTGTGTAAATAACTACTAGATGACAATAACAGAATGCAGTCTTCTAGTCATTTGGATAAGTTTGCACATAACTGTAAATGTTCTTTTTTTCATACAATGTACAAATTATCTAAATAGTTTTATTGCACAACTTTATAATAAGTTTACATTTGTTAACATTAGTTACTGGATTGGGCATCCTGAACTAAAAATGAACAACGCAAGAACAGCATTTACTAATCTATGTGAAAGATAATTAATATACAAACACCATTTTTATCCTTTCAAGTTGTGTACATTAATGTTAATGTATTAAGGACACAAACGAACAATACTAATTGTATAAATTATCATTAACACTGATTCATAAATTATTAATTTAATAAGAATTTTTGCATCACACCACAAAATGTTTATTGTAAAGCGTCAACAGTTTTAATGAATGGCATTCAAATAATGTTACAAATGATATTAACGTCTGTTATGCTGACCATAACCATATGGCATTCAAAAGAGGAGAAAATCGTCTGCGAGGGGATTTTGCAGTTGTAGTTGTAGTGAGACCAAGAGCCTGTAAGAAACACTATCAAGCCCATCACTGTCCCTGCTGTTCCACAAAACACATCGCACCTCTGCTTCCCAAAGTAGGACTTTGTTTGACCTCAGTCAACAGATGGCTGAGCATAGAAAACACTTTATAAAGCATAAAAAAACACATGAATTACTAACCATACAATGGATTTTAGACTTGCATATTTCATCTGGTTTAAAAAGTCATAAAAGTCAAAATATATTTAATGGCATTTTCGTCACTAATGGAAGTGTTGGTTTCATGTATGTGTCTCTGTGGAACATCAGATCATTTCCAGTTATTCAGTATGTCTTATATCATCATTCAAGTATTGCCTCCATGAATTCCCAAGTGGCATTTCTCATTGTCAAGAGATATGAAACGACAAGAGTCATTTCTCCAGAAAGAGCAACAAGAACGCTCCTGCACCACAGTATGTGTGTGCTCTCAACTCAATACACACACAAGTTTATACTTGTATAGTTATACCTTGTTGCAACATCCTGGAGATCTGTTGGCAAAATTATCAACATTAATAATGCAAGAACTTCCTTCAGAATCCCTCTGCAGAGTCAATATCATGTTTTATATCAAATGCTGTGTTTATTATCTTGAATCGAAATTATCTAAATCCTGCACAAGTTGTTGGAGAACAGTATTTCAAGTGGGTCTACACATGCATATGGGGTAGGACAGTTAGAGATTTCCAATACTGCTCCATGAGGGCCAGTTTTCTACAGTTGATATCGATTCCACAAACATTTAACAAGTTCTGATTAACGTGATTCTTCTTCTACACTAGATGTCACCCTCTTATTTACCTTGCATCTAACAATGGAAACCTTAACATGGAGATGCTGTTGACAAGAACAAAGCAATATGCCTGATTTGCAATGCTGAGGTGAAAGGGTGTAGTAAAACTACAAATTTGCAGAAGCGTTTTTATATCACGCATAGGGCGCTATGATTTCTGTGATGAATGAATGGTGCAGGCGCTGAAGCACACATGATGCTTATGATATTTTCAGCCTCTGACGTCAAATATCATCTCCAGAGCTACTCTTCATGAGCATTTTACCATTTAATTTGAGAAAAACTACCATCAAATCACATGTACAGCATCTGCAAGTTCTTCACAGCAACCCATCAAAATAAAAGTTTGGTTTAACTTGAAGAAACTGTGACAAAAATATATCACTATCATGCAGTAGAATGTAAGACTCAATACTACAACTACTACTAAATAATAATAATAATAATAATAATAATAATAATAATAATAAAGTTTTCTTTTTTAAAGGAATTATATATATATATATATATATATATATATATATATATATATATATATATATATATATATATATATATATATATATATATATATATACACACACATATATTTAATTTTAACAGTAAGCCTGTTGTGCTGCACTTTGTTTGCCCAAATAATTTGTAAAAAAAAAAAAAAACAGATTTAGGAATCCAATTGAATCGAATCGAGAGCCTGCAAATCAGAATCAAATCAAATCAGAATCAATACCCAGCCCTGTATAAGATTAGCTAAAACCTTTCAGTCAGGCGTGTTCTGGCAGGCTGAAACTAAATGTTGCAGGAAAGTGGCCCTTTAGGAGCAGGACTGGACACCCCTGGCATTTGATGAACACTATATGTATAGAGATGTGGCTACTACTTCCCCAGGTTTTCTGTTTGCAAAATTTCACAATCAAACAGAGCTGGTCATCTATGTTCTTGCATTATTTTTTGTTAAAATTGAAATAGAATACAGTATTTTGACAGCTTTAGATTACTAGAAAGAACTCAAATAAAAAATAATACTGATATCACAAGGGATATAATGACACTGCAGAGACATTTTGAATGGAGCTCAATTCCCCTTAGACACCATCGGTCTCACACACTTCATTTCACCTTATCTCTCAACAAGGAAAATACCCTTAGCACAGGGACAATGTCAAGATGCTTTTTACAATGCTTTTGAGTTGTGAGGAAATGTGCAACAGTTTGCAACCTTGTAATGGCATCACATTTAAAATCAAAAAGTGAAGGAAACAAAAAGGATATTACCTCCGCACCTCACAGGGGATTATAGAAGACATGATAGAGATCATCACATTACTGAATTCAGAATACATTTCACATTTAGGCAAAATCAAGCCAATAAAACCAAATCTGGTCACAACTTTCAGAAGAGCTCCATCAAAATAGATTTCAAACTGCATTGAGTGTATCAGAGTCACAAGTTCAACACTGAATCTAGAGTTAGATCAGTTAATATCACTTAATGCGTTAAGTATCGTGATCTAATAATGAACAATACAAGAACAGCATGTATTCATCTTGGTTAATGTTCATGTTTAAATATACTAAAATGTACTAAATTAACATGCCAGACTGTATAATTATTCATAATGCATTATTAACAAACAAACTAACACTGAACCATAATATAATTATAAATTAACATTCAATTAATAAACGCTGCAAAAATGATGGTCATTGTTAGTTCATGAATCATGATACATAATTCATTAATGGCTGCCATTTTTGTTGCCCTGTCAAGATGGACCAACTTAAATATAAAAAATCTTAATAACAATAATAATAATAATAATAATAATAATAATAATAATAATCAAGTGCTGTCAATCTATTACTCACGATTAATTGCATCCAAAATAATACATGTGTGTATTGTGTATATTTATTATGTACATATAAATACACACACATGCATGTATATAAATAATCAAGAAAAATTTTGTTTTGTTTAAATATAAAATATTAATATTTATATATAATATAAATTATATTTGAATATATATATATATATATATATATATATATATATATATATATATATATATATATATATATATATATATAAAAATGTTTTTAAATATATACATGTGTTTGTGTATTTATATATACGTAATTATATGCATTAACTGTGATTAATCGTTTAAAAGCACTAATCTAAATAGTAATTTTTTTATATATATAAATCATAAAAAAATTATAATAATAATTTAGCTAAAACTTTGACTTAACATAATTTTTCTATTTAGGATTTTAATGAATGTGATATGCACACATCCATTTATTCAACATTTGCCAAGTCATGATTAACAAAACCCCTTAAAATTGTAGGTACAAACAGTAACAGCTTCTCTTTCATAGCATAAATCTTTCAATTATCGGTTAAAAGCATAATAAAGAGAAAACAAACATAGCTGACATTAATTTGTAACTCATCATGCAGGTTTTCATATCAAGTGAAAATGTGAGATTGAAAACCAGTCAGATTTCTACCACTCAGGACAACAGGGTGCATGTGTCTAAAGAAAAAGGGTAAGGAAATCTCAGCTCCCGTATTGTCTTGCAGTAGAAGAAATGAAATATAAAGCTTTATAATCGAGAGAATCAATGTTTCTGTTTTGATGGAGCCCTTCTTAAATGAAGCACCAGCGGGGCATTTGGGTCAGAGAGAGACAGAGTCAGAGAGAGCAGCAGTTAGAGAGGACTTACTCTGCCTTGGCTCCCTGGACCAGGAGCGTGTTAATGCAGTCAATGCTGCCGGCACGGGCCGCTTTGTGGAGGGGGGGTTCTCCAACATAGTCCTACAAGACAGAGAGAGAGAATCTAAAGCATCATGCAGCTGGGAGCAGGACTGCCACGGCTCTGAAACTTAGTCTTAAGATTATTCCTCACAATTTATTAACATTTGCATTGTTTTGCTTCTGTCCATTACAGTATAATCCTAATACACACACACACCTTATAAAATCATCATTTATTCATAATGAACTTGGAATCAGTTAATAATGATTCAATTATGATGATTCCTTTAAGACTTTATAAACTAATTACACAGGGGAATAATTATATTATTACTATCTGAACATATCATAATCGTACGTAACATGCACATAATATGTTTTGAGTATTTACACTGGTGTAAAAGTTTCTGGATGTGTTTGTTTCGAAAGTCATCTCTAATAGCTGCATTCATTTTAACATAGACGAGTGAGACTCAAAATATTCATATGATTTAAAAAACTATTTGAATATATTTTCTGTGATGCTAAGATGAATTTTCAGCATCATTACTCCAGTCACGGCTGTCAAATGAAGTAATTTATATTACAGCTATTTAATATTTGCTTAAAATTCCATATGTGCATGACAATATTTATTTAAAATTATATAATAATCGTGTCAGGCCCATCCAAGAAGAAACTTATTTATCTATTAGAAAAAGCCAACTCTGCAAAGTGTTATTTAAGCACTATTTATTACTATTATTAATTATTATAATAATAAATATTACGGTTGCACTTTATTTTACAGTACGTGTCCTAACATGTACTTATAGTGTACTTACAGTGTATTTATCTAAGAAACTTCTGGTAATACAAGGTAACTACATGGGGTAGGTTCAGAGTTAGTACCTAGTTATTACATAGTTAATTATAAATGTAATTACTATAATATGTACATAGTATGTACACGAGGAAAAGGACTGTGAAATAAAGTATTAATTTTAATGTAAATTTTAGTACTTTGTTATGTGGTTTTGTGATTTTAATTATTTGCTTACATTTCTATTTAGCTTTATTTCAGTTTTAGATTTGTCTTCATCTTAATTAGCTAGTTGTAAAGGCAACATTTTGAACAAGTTTATTAGGTTTTCCATCTAATATTTGATTTGATTTCAGCTGTTTCAATGGTTTTTAACATTATTTGTTATCCATCACAACACTGTGTCTGCAGACTCCCCAGAATATGGAGGCTTTCGCCAAATAACTAGAACGCGAAAGTGCAATCTCTCCATCACACATCCCAGCATCATCATCATTTATTTAGGAGCTGGTGGATCGGCCGGCTGAAACATTCACCCTGACAGAAGGCTACAGTAACGTCTTCAGTAAAATCAGCCAGCCGTTTCAGCAAGATCACTGATTCACGGCAGAGGAATGTGGGTCAGACTCATGCTACATTCATCTGAGCAGTACAAGACTGGGTAAGAGAGAAGTCGATGGGACTTAAATGATTTATGTTGATCCGCCTGAGCCGACAGGGATGAGGGTCTAGTCTAGATTTGAAGAACACAGGTTATGTAACAGTGGCCTAGTAATCTAATTTCTCTGCTGTAAAACACCAGTCAATGGTGGGGGCGGAGAGTATGCTTACGCGCTGATGGGGATTTCTACATTCTGCACACATGAAAACACAACAGTGATGCAGTACATATACAGACATGAAGGGGAAAGTCTGGGTTATCATCACAAATGAGCACAGGTTTAAGCCAAACTTCAGAAATACCTTCAAAAGGGAAAACTGTGGGGGTCGGCGGTATGGCCAAACACTTAACTAAAGGTAGAAACTTTTATTATAAAAACAAATTCACAAGATGATTCAGAAATCATGCACATGGCTTGTCCATAAAACATAAATGATACACAGACAAAACATCACACAACTCTAAAATAAGGCAGAAAATAACACTAAAAATGTACCTTATAACAAAAATGAGAAGAAATTATGTGTATACAAAATAATGCTGTGTTAGGAACATCATTTTACTGTTGTTAACTGTAAATAATGACCATTTTTATTAATTATTTCACAATAAAATGACACATTATGTAATTTTAGACCATTTACAGTTTTAACCATATATGAGATGGTAACTTAATGTTAATGAGGTTCTTACTGCAGCACTTTGTTTGTTTTTGTAAAGATGTAATTTATTTGCACATTAAGTATTTGGCATTAAATTGGACGGTATTTTAGAATTAATTAACATATCTGCAATGTTAGACTATTTACAGTTTTTAAACTAAAACAACATGGTAACGACTTTTTACTGCGGCATTTTTACACTTATTTTTTATATTTAATGCATTTCAAATTAAATATATTATTCATTATTCAGTGCACAAAATGCTTAGCAGCTTAATGTCACGTAACACTTGAGGAAAAAATAAACAATATAACTTTAATAAAACCGATAATACAACATCTGATCTCTTGCTCTGTTTTCCCACATAACTTCACGCTTGTTCAGTCTCACATGTAAATAAAGCCGTTCTGCATGCTCACCTTAAATATGAGTGTGTCTCATATATAATCTCATATCACAGTGAAGTCTTACCTGTCTGTTTATATCAGCTCCGGCCTGCAGCAGCCAGAGCAAGCACTGAGGATGACCCCCGAAGGCAGCAATATGAGCAGGAGTCTGGGCAAACCGAGAGGTCACAGAGTTCACACCACATCCCACCTGCACCAGACGCATGACACACTCCAGCTGAGACAGGAGACAGGAGAGGATGCAGGGAAAAGTGCCTTTCATTAGTGCTCAACTGAGAGAGGCTTTACAATATGTGTGTGTGTGTGTGTGTGTGTCACTTCCTGTTATTCATCTACTCTACAGTGCCATAAATCCTTCTTTTCTAGACACTCCCATGCTGACATTACACTGATCCAGATAAAGCCAACAGCACACGGCGAGTGGGAGTGGCACCAGAAACAGAGAGATTTATAGCTTCCTCGTGACTATTTTAATAAGTCATATCAGATTTGCCATAATTCAACTGGAAAAAATCTAGTTTGACCTAAAACCATGTTGATCAAGCTCACACAGAGGACTTTCCCTCTAAGTTTGACAGGCTAAAATGCACACATCCTATGGAGCTTTAAAAGTCAATGCAATGCAGAAAATGCTTTCCTTTTCAGTAATTCACTTGTAAAAATAAGCAGAGGGTTTGGTGTTAATGTCCCATTCTTCACCGGTTAGGTAACTTCAAGATGTCTGAGAATACACCTCATCAGCTACATAACAGAGAATGTAGCTCTTTAGAAAGAGAGAGAAACCTGAAATTCAACATCATAACCCGAGGAAAGACTACAGCCACATGTGGCAATGAAAAACGTCACGACTTGTAAAAACTCTGACACAATACGCCCACACGTGCGAGGACTCTTAAGAGTCGATTCTTTTAGTGAATCAAAAACATTGACTGAATGAGTGAAAGTAGTCAAAACTGAAATGAACCAAGAACTGCTACTATGTTTCATCTAATTACGCTTCTAAAACAGGTCTGAATAACCGGGTTTAGAAGCATAATTAGATGAACAACGTTAATACAAATTAATAAATGTCATATTTTTGTTCGTTTAGCATTATATTTTTTATATATTATTGAATAGAACGATAATTTTTAGCACTTAAAGTTACTAACTAAAAATTGTAAAACCATTTATTAAGGACGCCTTATATCGCCTCTGTTGATATTGAAGACGACCTCATCATTTTTTATCTTTAACTAATGAATTTCTTTGCTATAAATATTTAAATATAAACGAATCCATAACGTATTTTACAATTTATCTTCGGCTCTGTATTGCTCTTTTACAATCACCATGGATATATAATCGCAAGACAAGCATAGAAAAGGAAAAATAAATTAAATGGAGGGAACAAGGCAAACCCGTCTGAATGTTTGCGCAACGTTCAACTAACGCTGGATCAACAGTGAAGTCAGATAATCATTTGCACGATCCCATTATCATCTTCTGATGCGGTTTGAGTGTCACTGACGAATAACTCAACATCGTTAAAGATTAAAGAATAAATTAGATGCAATGCATTGCATTTTATTAATGAGAGTAACAAATGGTTTTATCTGGTAGGATATTTGCGTGCACACTGTAGATAATAAATTACACATGCTGCTTATAAATGAGCTCATTATGTACCTTGCCGAAGTGTGCAGCCCAGTGTAGAGGAGTCCACCCGTAGAAAGAGTCCTCCACGGCCAGCTGATCTGCGCTGCACTGAAGGAGCGAGCACAGCGCGTCCACGTCTCCATCTCTGCACGCGCGGTGAAGAGGGAAGCGGGCATTCAGCACCTCCTCGCTAGAAAACCCAGACTCCAGTCCCACCGACATTAGTGCTCAGCAAAAAAAAGGCTCGCTTTTATAAATACGTGGAAACAAGAATCGTCAGGAAAATGGTGGACTTCACGATGTCTGCTTTCATGAAGTGCGCCGCCCAAACAAAGCGCATGCAAAGAGGAGGCGAGGCTAGACGAGACACTTGCGCTGAAGAACCGAAACTTCCCACGAGACGAGAATAGCCCAAACCCGACATGGATCAGGTGAGAATCGGGACTGGAGCTACGCATGCTCACTTACAATGTGAGGGTACCCTGAAGCCCGAGACGGATCGCTCGAGACTGATGCGCATGCCCACTACAAAATAGACGCAGCACGAAACAAAACAAGAGCATCAAATGAAAAAGTAGACATATTTTGAAGCGTCTTATTTTTCAACGCGGATGTAGGCCGTTTTCTGTGAATGTGCAAGACTTCCGGTACATTAGCCGCTGTTTGCACTACAAACCAGTGTGTTCATAATTAAGTGCACACATGATAATAAATTAATTAAAAACTTATGATAAGAAACAGCAATTTGCATTACCTAGAATCAAAACTAGTTGTTTTGTACCTGCTTAAAATAGCTAGAAGCAGGTAACACCGGAAGACAGACACATACAATTGATCTGATTTTATACAACATGACCTTTTTTTTCTTATTATTCACCAGGTCACGATACAACCCTATTTTAGTGTAAAAATGGTGACTACTTAAGCTCTGGGATGTTTAGTAATTATTACACACATTATTATTAACACAAAGAATCTCCTGTTAGAAAACGCATACAAAGAACCTTGCTGTCATAAGAATAATCAATGCATTTAAACAGATTGTAACTAATTTTGTATTAAGAAAAGGTATATGAGGTAGGAATTTAACAAATAAAAAGCTTCCCACTCTATGCTTTTTAAAACATATAAACACTGTGAGGATGAGGACTAACGATTCTTTTCAAACTTAACACATTTTGTATATTCCTTCTCCATTTGATTAAATAATAATAATATTTCTACTCTGGTAACACTATTTTAAGGTGTCCTTGTTACACGTTAAATGTACTATACATATTATAATAACAATTAATTATTAACAATTATATGCAAGTAACCCTAAGCCAAACCCTATTCCCAATCCTAACCATATAGTAAGTACATGTAGTTAATATTAATCAGTTTTAATTACTTCTACAGTGCTTTTAATGTATAACTACACTGTAAGAAGGATAATGTAACCAAAACTCTGTCTCTATGAAAAACTCTTGCCAATATTATTACTATATATATGCTATATTACCAACCAAAATGAAGTCCAGACACTTTCATGCATTGACACAGAATAATACAAAACAGAAACAGTTAGAAGTAAAACTTTCATGTTAGTTTAATACGTAGAATAGCAAACTATATCTAAAAGTGACAGCCACTTTCAATTATTTGTAATTTATCCCACATACTAAGGATTGTGAGTTACTGAGAGAAAATAAGGCGTTAGACAGCTTAATGTGAGGAGAACATCCGCTATAAAGTTAGAGCATTTGTCAGAATAGTTGAAAGTGAACATTTTCAAGCAGACTAATAAATAAATTGCAGCTGGTAGTAAGACAGCAATTCATTCATAAAGGGACAGTGTCAAAAATATGTCCTTGTGGGTTATCACATACAAATCTAAACACTCGCAAACATAACACACATCTATAGACATACGCGTGTGTGTGTGTGTGTGTATATATAAATGTGTATGATATTTATAGAGGGGAACCACACAGAAATAACAGTGAAGAAGTAGTTGAAACTGTATTGCAGAACTACAAGAGGCACTTTAAAATAAAAAGGAAAAGAAAAAAGATGCTCAACAATGTACTTCACTTTTATTTGATATGGAGTAGCACTGAGATGCAGACCTTTAGTCTTTATAATGTCCATGAAAAGAGAAATGAAAACACGCGCGGGTTTAGCTTTCAAACAACTTCTTGAAAGCGCTGCTTATCTCCTGGATCATGTCAGAGGTGGTGGTCGATCTGCTGTGCTTGTGGAAGGCCTGGCGATTACACTGCCTTGTCAGAGACGTAGCACCGAATGCAGCCACCAGCGAGGGATTCATGCTGGAAAAAAGGAACATTTATTATGAAACTGAAAGTGATGTGCAATGACACATCAAATAATTAGTGAAGACGGAGCAACTCACCCTTTGGTTGCATCTGGAGGTGAGCTGAACGCCCAGTGGGCGAAGACTCCTAAGGAACCGGAGAGCAGATCTCCCTGCCCCCCACAGCGCCGCCCACTGCCCTCTTGACTACAGGTCAGCACTGAGAGCAGAAGACAAGCGACGTGTTAGAGAAAGAAAATGGTGCACTGGAACCTTGTGAAGTCTGAATATTCAAGAAAATCACTAACTGTTCTTTCCGTCAGTAATAATGTCCTCCTCCCCCTTCAAAACCAAGGTAAGGTGGCCCATGGCGATGCTGAGCTGCTGAGCACTTCTCTTGTGGTCGGTGCTGTCCAGAGGTTCATGGTGCTGAAATCAAAGTTTGATTTAGCTTGTATACTGCAACTGTATGTATTAGGTATCCTTCCATCTATCTATCATCTATCTATCTATCTATCTTCTTATTTATAAAGACAAGACAGCGGCTATTTAAAAATGTGTTTTGCCGATTTTGGAGAGGATCACCTCATGTTTACCGATGACAGCAGTCTCACCTCGGCTAGTTCTTCTGACATTTGCCACTGGCTCTGATGTCTCTTTAGTAGTTAAACATAAAATATAATTTGTTTTAGGTAAATCTAACATGTAATCTTTGGTCGTTATTCAATTAATTTATTCTTATTTTAAGATGAAAATAAAATAGGCAATAGGCCTACTGTTTGATATGTATGTTTCATTGTAATGTAATCTATATACACATTTCCCTGAAGTACATTTCTGCTGCTATTATTATGTTTAAATGAAAACGAAAGGAGGCAGTGGTGTTTAATATAATATTCTGTATATTTACAATAAGACGAAGAGGAAAACTGCAGTAGACATGGTGAGCTGACTGATGTTATCAAGTACGATAGTACGAAGTACGAAGATTGTCAGAGTGTTTTCAGCTTATTTTTATTAAAATATGGCATGGAGTTGCATCAAACAATGGTATAAACATCATTCAAAGTAAATTGTGATAATCTTTATTAATAATCGCAATTACAATTCAATGGAATAATCAACTATTATGATTTTTTTCATTATCCTGCAGACCTACAACTTTGTATGCTTTCGTTGCTATTTATAATCCATTCAGATTTTTATTCAAACTTTAGTTTTTGTCATGATTTGAGTGTATATTGCCATTCTTGTTACGGTAGTACATTAAATCTCATTACATCTGCACTAGAGCACCTTCACTAATTTCAGATGCACCTGCAGTGAATGAATTCTAAACCCGGGACTGCAGTGAAAGCAATGTTCCTAAAACAAAGACTATATTTCTGTGTGATAACAACATCTGTGCCAGGAGATCTGATGGTAATGTGGTCAGTGGTGAATACAGGTGCATGGCAATCCAAAACGGTCACGTAAAAAAAAATCTGATCACAAGAGTACGTACAAGAGACATTTGAGTCCCATACAATACCAGGCAAAGTATCATTTTGTCAAAACCAGATGTCTCAGAGCCACAGATATTACATACAAATAGAACCTGCTCAGCCACAAGGAGGATATTAGCACTTTCCAAACTCACCATGGCCTCATACAGACGAGTAAACTCCATAAAGTTGGGTGTGAGGATGCCTCTCTGATATCCTTGAATGACTGACGGTTCTTTAGCCACTAACCAAAGTCCATCCTGTAAAGACACACAAACATGAATATATAAACAGTTTTTGCACAAGTGACTCATTTATTCAGTGCATCCACAAAACAACAGTTTATTCCGCAAACCACTGACGCCCTTTTTTCTGGATTAGCAGAATCAGTTTAATATCATTTTCATCCTCTTTTAGGCAATATGCAATACAACATTAATACTGTCAAATTAAACCACATGTTTGAGCTCCGACCCAGTTCTCCTTCTGTATAAAGGACAATTAATCTATGGCTGTTGCCACCATATCCAGTATAAAAGCGTATTGATCTGCTAGATCAAAAGTGTCAGTGGAAACGGTACTCACAGCATCAATGATGATTGGTATTCCTCTGAGTTTGGCCCTCTTGATAATCTCCTAAAACCAAACATCAGCCAAACACTCAGCAATTTGGAATGCATCAATGTGGAAATATACAATATTGCCAAGCTCTCAAGAAATATTAAATGATTGATGAACGATGAACAGAATGATTGTCTTAATGTGCAATAAGTGTTCAAAGTACGGATGCTTTCGCACATTTTAGAAAAACCTAAAAAGAGGTTTTTCCAATTTGTGGTTGGTACTATATAAGGGAATCAGACAGAAATGTACAAATAATATTTCCTAATTATTTTTGTGTTATATATTGGTGTTGACTAAACTGCCACACAGAAGTCAGAAGATGTGTTTGTCGTATCATTCATCTTGCCTTAGCATTCTTCAGAAGCATCTCTTCCCTCCCCAGACCTGGTCCCACAACAAGACTGTGAAGCCTGGGCAGCCATTTCTCCATCTCCTCCACAGCGTTGGGGCCATCTCTGGAGGAACACACAGCCAGAAGAGAAACAGCACCATCATGATCAAATCCCTCTCCACGTAATAAATCAAATGTGTTTCAGCTGGTAAAATGCACTGAATCAAATAACTCTGGAGGGCCATAAAATTCACACAAATTGGCCACAGAGATATTTAATGAAATTCACAAGTCGAGAGTTCCTGCTTACAGCACTGGATGGACGATGAGTTCAGGACTGTAGGACTTGATGACCGGAGCTGCATCTTTGGTGCAGAACACGTGCGACAGATCGGCTCCCTGGAAAACAGGCAGGACGAGGAGAAGGTAACCAATATACCAGCATTTTGAGATTATCAGAAAACTGTCATCTTGGCTCATTAACAGAAGCACAATTTCCCATTGTGTCAGCCGAAAGGGTAATACAAAAAAAAAAAAAAGGTGCAATTTTACACAGATCTTATTATAAACAATGTTTAAAACATACAACTTTTGTTCAGGATTCTTTGATAAATATGAGTCAAAGTTGAATTAAAACCATGAAGACAATTCACTGTGTATCTCACTAAAGTATGAAAAAAATTAAAAGATGAGAAACACAAAATGGATTGCGTTTATAACAGAATACTTACCACTTTTAAAGCTGAAATAGCTGCAAAGAAAGGTGCTCCTGTGTACCTATCAAGAATAATACAAAATGTAAGTTTCACCAAGAAGATTCACATATAGATAGAAGAAAGCAGCCTGCTAGGTACTATAACACTCTCATCACAGCACATGGCACCTTATAAAACACTGTTGTGGCAGAGCATGCCTTGATGGTATGTGGTTGAAAGTGAAAAAGTGAGCAGGTTGGGTGTAAGCTCCGGAAAAAGAGGATATCTATGAAAAATGGCCCGAAATTTTGTTGTTTTTGTTTTGTGCAGGTGTCTTATGTAGCACAAGTTCACTAATCTAAATTCAGACCATTCTGTGAACCTAGCAAGATCAATACAAAAATGATAAGGCATGTACCGAATATGTATATTTTTTATATATATATTTTTTGTATATTTATAGTCAATTGTTAACTTTATTTCCAACTATAACCCGAACGCTATCCCTTGGCTTTAACCCATATAATCCTAACACTACTCCTAATAATAAATATACCTCATATTTATTAGCAAAAAAAGTAAGAATTTTCCAGAACAAGCTGCACTTACACAGTAAATCCCTAGTCTTAAATGTGTTTTGTCTAAAGTATTTAATTTCTTAAGTATTAATTGTTATTACGTAGTAGTTAAGGCCACCTAATATAAAGTGTAATCATTTTCCCCAATTATCTAATATTAAAAAAGGATTCATCTGATTAGTCAGCTGTGCATGTGCAACACCCATTGAAGCTTCACCACAGTCATTTATTAAGTGTGTAGTCCGGAGAAAGATCTGTGCAGCACTTACTCTTGACATCCTCCAATGATCCCAATGCGTCCGTCCTGACCCTTGTGTTTTTTGGATGTAAGTGGAGGAATTGTTTTTCTTACAAGTGGAATCACACTGTCCATTCTTGCAGTTCCCAGAGAGAAAGAGCGCTCTATGACTGAGACAAGAACACAGTGACAATCATTAGCTTCAACACAAACAAGACAAGCTTAGTTCAGTTCCATGCATTGGATTAGACTAGTTTATACACCAGTCAAAAAAATAAATACAAAATTGTTGGGGGTGGTAAAAGAACGGTTACAACCAAAATGAGACTTCTGTCATCATTTTCACATAATTTACTTTTGTCAATTCAAACCATGTTGTTGCTTTTCAACACAAAAGGAAAACTGTTTCATCCACTGCATCAACCAATGCCTTTTTAACATCTATGACATCGAACCTGCTACTGTTTTTAAATCAAAACGTGGACGCAAATTTTATTTCGGAGCTTAAGCACTAGGGAGAATTATCAGTGACTAAATATTAGTTTGTTCCACATAAAGCTGTAATATTCCTTTAGAATATTTGGAATATTACTGTACAGACCACGTTTATGTTTTGGGAACATTTTAGCAGTAAAACACTGGTTTAAATGCTGGCTCATAACTTTATAACAAAAGGCAATTCAAAATAAATGGCAACTCTACACGAACATTGAGTTTCACCCTCTTCCATGAGCAGACCTGGGCCAGCTGCTTGGCTGTGGCTGGCAAACTCGTTCAAGGCGGGTGGATGGTTACGATTCCCACAAGGGGGACGCGTGAGGGGTACGGTGGGGATAGTCTGGGGGATACAAGAGGGCGGCGGAGCGGGAGAGGGTGTGCTAATGCCATTAAAGATCTGGCCCAACATCTGTAGCATCTGCAGCTCTCGGGAATGCTCCTCCTCTCTGCGCTTATCCTCAGCCTGAAGACGCTGCTGCTCGAGTCTGTAGAAGTTGTCTTCTGCTTCCATGCTCTGCTCCAGGAACTTCTCCATCAGCTTCTCCAGCGACATGTTCGCGAAGCGCTTCTTGCTTCTCCGTGGCCTGCTGGACGAGCTCGCCGGCGGGTTGGTCTTGCTCAGGCTGCTCGGTTTGGTTGGAAACGAACCTTTGAGAGAAGAACACATGAATATTAACACGCTCACACATGGGAAACCAGACCGATTCGGCTAAAGATGGCAGATAATTGCTTTCTGACATATCAGAAGAAGTTGACATACTCATGCCTCCCACTGTCACCGGAATGGGGCAGGGTGGGTACTCCGTTTTGACCGGGTGCTCCATAAAGGAGCATTCCCCCATGCCATCCATGTGAGCCTCCTGCAAGAGTTCAGTACTCTCAGCATCTTCATCCATCGTTTCATCTCCCCCAACAGCAACACTATCAATGTCCTGCCTCTCGAATAAGGATCTATTGCTCAGTATCCTCTCCATCTCATCGTAGAACTTGCACATCTTGTGGTACTGCCCATTTTTCCTGGATCCCTCCTTCGCTTGGAAATACTGCCTCTTTAAGCTCTTAACCCGTATTCTGCACTGGTCCGGTGTCCTATCGAAGCCCAGTTCGCACAAACGGTTCGCGACGTCTCGGTAAACGTGGCTGTTCCTAAAGTTCCCGTCCAGCGCCGTCTGCACGTCGTGCTCACCCCAGATATTCAGCAGCGCTCGGGTCTCCAGGTCCGACCACAGGAAACCGCGCGTTGCGTTCACTAACATGATGGTCGAAGCAACCGAGTCCGAGCGCGGGTCGGCTTCACATCGATCAAGCGACGAGATCTAGGCCTTGTTTTGACGACGTTTCATGCCGTTTCTGAGCGCATAGCGACAGAGGCCTCGTCGAGGTTAACTGGGCTGCTTCATGCAAAGCTGCTTAGAACTTGCAGTGTTTACCGCGCCAACAACAGTGAGAACGTCACCGCGGTGTTGTGCACTACGTCACCACAACCTTGCGCTTCGAGGGTCAGCGATGAAAACAGTCGAATAGCTTCGACAATATCTCCAAGAATACATTATGAAACAACAACTTCGGGGTTTGAAAATGTGAGTTACGCTTGAGAGCTCGAGTCAAACAACAACCGATAATTAAATTACAAAATCATTAACACACAACTTATAGCGTGATAAAACTGAAACCTACATGTATGATGTCAAATAAACACATGCGTGACATGTGAACACCTTTGCAATCATGCAGATTTTGCACAGACTCGTGGAGTAAACACGGAATGTCACGCTGATATTTTAATTACACCAAAAATACATTCGAATAAAAACCTGTGGAGGCTTATGGACCCCACTGTAGATGTATAATGTGGCTCTCGACCCTGCATTTACCTTCATCATACAGCAACACGGCTGCAATTGTAATGATTACTGTAACCACGCCGAGAAGTGAACATTTCAGTCCATGCATCCTGTCCTTCTCAACCTACTGATAGTTTGATAAACTCCGATCTTACCAAGGGCCAGACTTAGTGGCTTTTCAGAGAAAATGAAGGCGGCACGTTTGAGAAGATTCATCAAGTTCACGGGTAAACAAACACTGTTCAGGAGGAGAGTGAGAGCTCTGTGCGGGGATTAGATCCAGTATCCAGTCAGAGAACAGGAACAAAGTTCAGGATTTATTCTGGTTGTAGTTCTGTTGTGTTGCACGACTTCACTCGATCAGGTTCACACACAGAAGAACTGCCCTCTATCTATAATCATCAGACTTCCGCTGACGCTCTGCTTATGCATCATGACATAAGCAGAATTCAGTCAGCATTTCACATTAATAGACCAAACACAGTGCTACCTACTGTAGCGAAGCCTGGTTACAATGAAAGATACGAAAAATGACAACAGCTGATAAATTTTAAGCCCCGCCTTTGCCGTTTACTTCCTGTGACGTGCACTGATGTTAAATAGCTCCGCCCACCACCTTTTGATGGGAAGTCTGATTCATTTCGCCGAATCGGTTCTTTTGAATAGTCAATTTCAAACAGGTTACAAAAGTGGTTAGTATTTTTTTTTAACAATATAATCTTAGGTGAATGTTCAAATAGTCCTTTTAAAATTAAGGTTTTATCTTAGTGTATTTCCCCGTTACCTAGTTTATTATTTTGCAGTCGACGTTCAGATTTAAATCATAAATATAAGTCATACATATAATTCACATTTACATTAAACAATAATAAAATGCATAAAAACAGTGCTTTATTAATTTTTGGCTCTACCACCACTCGATTCAGTCAGATTTTAAAGAAATCTTTCAAAAAGGATTTGTTCAAACAATTCATTGAACTAGGTTTGACTCAAAAGAATGATTCGTTGATGAGTCGGACAGCACTATTCTGTTAAACCCGACCTGAAAGTTATGTAGTTGGAAAATCGGCGTTCTTACCAAACAACTATAATAGGGAAAACACTTGTGTTGTGGTCTATTTTGCCAAACTTTGGACGGAGAGATATTATATCATGCATTTAAAACGCAGAGACCGATAGCTGGATTGTTTATGTGGTGATTTTACATTACCTGGAAGAGTGGAGTCTGCATGAGTGGCATGTGTTTGGAGACATGTCTCAAGCCTCAAGGACCATGAAACCCGACGTGAAAATCGTCATTCTGGGGGACATGAACGTGGGGAAGACTTCTCTCCTCCACAGATACACAGAGAGGAAATTTAAGGACACCATCAGCACAGTCGGAGGGGCGTTCTTCCTCAAACAGTGGGGACCCTACAACATTTCTATATGGGACACTGCAGGTGGGCTGCGTTTACACTCTATTAAGTCAAACAAAACTCAAGAGCATGCTATTAAAGTGTAAACACCATGTTATCATTTCAGATGAAAGTAGTGTCAATCATATCTGTGTTTTATTTGTGTGTGCTTTCTGCAGTTCTGCTTCATATTTGTTGGTATTTTTTTGCCCTGATTTATAGCTCAGAACTGATTTCTCACGGTCATTGTAATGGCCTTTTTATTTTGTGATTGTCAGTGCTTTTTGTTCCTTGTTCAGATGGTATGTTTAAGAACCGGCTCTATCATGGTTTAAGTTTTCAGAAATTGACCAACTTGTATATAATACACACACACACACACACACACACACACACACACACACACACACACACACACACACACACATACATACAGTGAGAGTGAGTTTTATTTAATCCCATCCATCCATCCATCCATCCATCCATCTAATGTAAAAAGGATATATTTTCTCCTCTTTCCTGTGAAAGTTGATCCTGTTCAGATGACAGATGACCCCATAGTACTTTTTGCTTTCTTAACAGGCAAAAAGTCACATGCTTGTGTGCAAGTCAGATGAGTGTGTATTGAATGTGTGTGTGTGAATGTGTGTGTGTGGAAACTAAAGGTTTCACTGGTTACTCAGGAGTGGGGGTCTAAAAGGGGCGTTGTAAGTTCCCAATTAATTTAAGAAGTTTCAAAGCTTTTTTATTCTCAGTTTTGAATGTGGTTTTAGTGGTTTAGTGGAAAATCCTGAATTTCAGAGAAAGAAGAACTAAGCATGCAGTGTCATTATATGTGCAAAATGACATGTCAAAATATTTAATTTTCATTTTCCACTACTCCTTTAACCCTATAAAGCCCACCGTATCAGGACTAAAAAAAAAAAAAAAAAACCTTCATCTTTCAAAATAAATATAAAGACAGTTAATAATTTCTTCATCAGTTCAAGGCCGAAAGGGGAACAGAGTCGCGGCGGCTACGTTTACATGTACACTTTTTAGTTTAATCGGATTTTAGAGGGGCATGGCAGAGTCTTACATTTTGATAAAGAATATCTCTTAGGGTTTGAGACTTTAGTCTTTCCAGATCTTCTTAATGCATCAAGAGTTTTTAACACTCCAAAGAGAAAGCAACATTTGAATTGCATCATATCACACCTTTAACACCCGCCACCCAGATTTCAGCAGATCGTGTAACACAGTCACTCCTGCTAGCTTTGGTGGGTTAAATCTCATATATATTATCAGAGCTCAACATTAATGAATTGGCAAGTGGATTTTTGAGAGAATTTTACTTGCCCAACAGTACACCATACCTGATTAAAACATCTTACAAGGGGAGCACTGAAATTATGGCGAGAATGATTCTGATTTCATTACATTTTTGTTGTAGCTAAACTGCGGTTCATCTAATATAATCTAATCTAAACTAATCTAAAAATGTCCCCCTTCAGGTCGTAATACACATGCCTTTTTGCTGTGAAATCTTGAATTCATTTTATAAATTAGAATATTGTTATTATTTTCTTTAATATTTCAAGATGATAGTTTTCTGGACTGAAACAACTTCGGTTTACTTGATTATTCAAACATTTTATTGAGAAAAAAAAATCAATAAAATTCACTTTAAAATCACTTAAATACATATATAATAGCAATGAGGCAATAATTAATTCAAATAAAATATCACAAGCAAGTTATCACACAGTTTTATTGAACAAAACAGTTAAAATACACACTGTCATAAAACAATATAATGATAACTTGTGTACATTATGTATTATATCAAATGCCTGCAGAGGCGCCAACAGCCTAACAATTTATTTTATTTCTTTACATTTACAGCGCAATCAAATTTTTGTTTAATATTGACTAACCAAAATTTTTATTCAAATGTCCACTTAATCCTTACTATGTGGCCACTTCTTTATGATAGAAATGCAAGAAATTCAAAGGTTTAAACTTATATTTTAAACAGTTAGCTTATTTAGAAAAAGATAATGATGTATTCTTCTGTGATGGCATAGGTTTATAAAGTTTTACCTTTTAAATCTGCCAGAATGGTGCACATTGTTCCCAGATGAACGTTATAAGCAGCCCAGACTCACAGCACATACAGAGATGGAGCTGAGACGCTCCACAACATGAATATGATAACTGTTTGTGCGGAGCAGCATTTACTGTGAACTGAGCCACTCTGAGACGCACACAACATACACGCAGAAAAATAAAGAGCATATTAAACCCACAGCACATATTTTTATTTCATTAAATCGCAAATTTTGTGGCTTTATAATAGCACTATGCTTTATTATGATTGTTAAATTGCTTGAATATTTTTTTTGCAGCCTTAGAAAATGGTCTAATAATAATATTTTTCAAGGATTCTCATTTATGGAATGTGCCACATATTTTGCAGCGTTTTTATTTTTATATAGTCCTCAAATTTAATAGAGGAATCGTTACAGCCCTAATATATAATTCAGGTAACACTTTACAATAAGTTTCATTAATTAACTACTTTAGTTAACATGACCTAAGCATAAACAATACTTCTACAGCATTTATTAATCTTAGTTAATGTTAATTTCAACATTTACTAATGCATTATTAAAATCGAAAGCTGTTTGTTAACAACTAACAATAAATGAGTGTATTTTCATTAGCTAACATGATCAACAATGAATAAATACTGTAATAAATGCATTATTCTTTGTTTGTTCATGGACGTTAATACATCAACTATGCCCACATTATGCCCACATAAATAATACCTTATGCACCAAATTGCATATTTTTGTTTGGGCCACTGAATACAATTAATGTTTTTTTCCCCCTCCTCAAGCAAAAGCTTCATATTGTACACAGACTGAAGTATTTTAAGTCTTTGGTTCTTTTCACATTTAACAAAAACCCACCAATTCACTATCTGAAACAAATTACAATACTTCATAAGACCAAAAACAAAACAAACATATTTTTTAGTGAATTGTTGGCCTCCTGGAAGGTATGTGGTGTCTTGGTGTATATCATACAATGAGCCATAAAAGCTTGAGGGATCAAATATAATATCAAAAAAACATACAGTACACACATGCACACTTTTTTTAGATTTTGTATAAAAGTAAAAGAAAAAGGCAATTAAATTAGATGATTTCTGTTTGTTCTTTCATGTATCAGGCTATAGAGGACTAAGACGTCTGTTTAAATTCTCTGCATGTAAAAAGAGGTTAAAGCGTGCACTCTGAGATCAGGCTGAATCGATCAGGGATGTGTAGTGTCTGAACTCTTCTAAGGGATCTGCAGAGCGGCTGCTGCTACATGAACTTTAACCCATTTTCTTCTTCTGGTTTCATTAGTTCGTCTGGTGATGGTAATAATAGTAAAGCTTACTTCCTCTGTATTAGCTCACCATGTCATGACCATGAGCAGCTATTGTAGGTGTTCCTGTAGCTCAGACAGCACAGCATGCTCTCATGGCATGATATTTCTTGTTTTGTTTTGTTTTTTCTCACTGTGGAGGGACTTTTAAGTTGTGAAAGTTAAAGTTTTATGCATAAAGACTTTATGTCAAAAGGTAATGTAAACTGAGTGTGATTCTATGCAAGCATTGTAAAATTAAAACGAGCCATGCTTTATAAGTACTACATTATTAGTTTTACAGATTTTTATTGTGCGTGAAGCACATAAGAACAAGGAACAAAGCACCCTTCAGATGCAGACAGTAGAAGCCGAGTAGGTTTAAGATCTCTACATATTTCTACAACAATGAGCTCTTGTTTTTTCAGCCGTTCTAGCTCTCAGTATCATGACGATCTATCTAACACTGTGTGGTTGTGACTGAAGAGATATTTCTTCACAAGCAGAAATTATCATGGCTTAAATTCTGCAAAGGGGTAATTCAGTTTAACAAATCAAGTCAAAATCTTGCATATTTTATTGGGAAATTAAACAACATTTTATCAAAATTTGATAATTGCCCAGGGCTGCCCGATTATGACAAAAATTATAATTGTCAATTGTTCGCTAGTAATTGTAAATGTGATTATTCATTAGGATTATCCCAATTTACATTGAATGATGTTTATTCCATTGTTTGATGCAACTGCATGCCGTATATTTATATGAAAATAAACAAGCTGAAAACGCTGTAACTGAAACACTTTTACTGCTTTTCTATAGCATTAAGCTTCAAATGTCAACTATATATTGGATTGAATTCTTCTTTTAATAATAAAAAGTAAAAATATGCATGACATCATAATGTTATACTAAAACAAACAAAATGCAAAAACTTAAGAAAACCCATAGAAAGGCAGAATTAAAAAAAATACAATAAAAAAATCACTAAAAATAATAAAGGTGGACTTTGAACGATTAACTGTCACTTTGAATGATTATGTAATTGTGACGTCCGTAATTGTAATCGCGATTAAAAATGTGATTAATCGTGCAGCCCTTTAATTCCTTGAATCTTTTACCATCCGGACTGCAGGATAAAGCCCAAAACAAAACAAAACATCCGATAGTGTGTGTTTTCCAGGAAATGTGTGTATTGGCTGGACCTCTACAGGCTTCTCATAAGCACGACTATATATTGTGCATGATATTTTTGACAGACATCAATGTTGTGTTCATATAAATTGATGCCTATGAGTGCATTTCAATGTTTTTATCTTCTAATATTCCAACCAGAGCCTGCCTAAGTTTTGATGAGCATGATAACATACTCTATCATTTTTGTCTTAGAAAAGTAATGTAGGAGTCTTCAGTTTAAAGACCTCAAATGAAGTGTGAATTCTCCAAATCTACGCTGATATGCAGTGCTGTGTGACTGTGCTTTACTCTCCTGACCGTGCTGTGTGTTGTGTTCAGGTCGAGAGCAGTTTCATGGCCTGGGCTCCATGTACTGCCGCGGCGCAGCTGCTGTCATCCTCACCTATGACGTTACCAGCTGGCAGAGCCTGGCCGAGCTGGAAAACCGCTTCCTGTCCCTGACCGATACTGCCAGCACTGACTGCATATTTGCCATCGTGGGTAACAAAGCAGACCTTACTGACGCTCTCGCTCAAGAGCCAGGACCAAAGAGCGAGCGACGGGACGAACCTCAGTCTGTGGTCACGTGTCCGACTCCTGCGCCTCTGCTTCAACACAAACAGGTCAGCAGAGAGGACGCCATGGCCCTGTACGGCCGTGTGCTACTCTACAAGGGCCTGGAGGAGAAGGCCTGTCTGTCCGCTGAGAGGATGTGCTTCGAGACCAGTGCTAAAACGGGTCACAATGTGGACGCTTTGTTTGAAACCCTCTTTGATCTGGTTCTGCCCTCCATCCTGAAGAAAAGGAGTGAGGGAGAAAATGCCACTGTGGATCTGGAGATGCCAATGGAGGTGAAAAAGACTAAAGCAGGATGTTGTGCATGAAAAACATTGCAGGACAAATAATAGGAGATGTGGGATTGTGTTGTCAGACAGTGCCAAAGAAGGAATGGATCAAACCCCCCCAGAACAGAATTAATAAATAAAAAAATACATACTTGTTTGTGTTCATACTTGTTGACTGTACATTTTTTTTTTTTTATTATATATGGACTAAATGTATATTTTGTGAATATGACATGAATATTTTCTGATACTGCCGCACAAAATCTGAGAAAAATAAAAATTCCTAAAAAAAACAAAAAGTAAAATAAAATTTATTCCTGTGATGGTAAAGTAGATTTTTCAGCATCATTACGGCAGTCTTCAATGTCACATGATCCTTCAGAAATCAATATAATATGCTGACTCTTATGCTTATATTTTAATATGCTTATAATTAGCAAAGTTGAAAACAGTTAAAAATGCTGCTTAATATCTTAGTGAATTATTTTTTTTAATTATTTGAATAGAAAGTTCAAAATAACAATTTATTTAAAACAGAATATTTTGAAACATGCATTTGCTCTCACTTTTGACTTATTGTTTCCTTGCTGAAGTTTTAATTTCTTTATAAGAAAGAAAAACTGAGCCCAAAACTTTAGAACAGTAATGTGTGAGTTAGAGTTCATACGTTACTTTCTATGATTGTTCAGATGAGAGAAACACGAATATAACAAACAAAAAGCATTTATTGTTCCTCTATTCCATAACACTGCAATTCAAAATCAAGGACTTCAAACATTCTACATAATTACAATTAAAGTACATTTGTTAAAAAAGCAGTGGCATGCTTTCAATGCAGAAAGTGTTATAAATTATAACCTTTTTTTGGTTCTCTTTACTGATGTCAAATACACGTGAGTGGTTTATAATGATTGAGCAGTGTGCACTGAAAATGGGCAAATCTGCTCAAAATACAACAGAGCTGGAAGACGATTAGGGCACCCACATTTGTTTAATCATTAGATATAGACTCTGTTTACCAAAAATATAGTCTGGCTGTGCATGTAAAAGCGGGACAAAGACTAAACTTGAGTTTTCTCAAGATCTGAACGTGTCCTGTAAACCTCCGAGAAAATTAGTGCAATTGGTGAAACCAAGAAAGGGTTTATCTCAAACGAACTAGAATCCAAAGCCTCGTGACTGGATAAAACTCTACTAGAAATCTTCAAGTCTCAGAGTTTAAGACCTTTAGGAAATAAAAACACTCAATGAACACACTACTCTTGTGTTTCCATGAGATAAATACTGTCGTGCCATTGTATGAGTTTGCCAACATTATGGGAATGTTACTTTTGAATTCTGAAACTAGTAATATTACTAGAATAATGGTTTTCATGACTTTGAGAGAACCGTGCAAGAACATTCCCTGTTTGCTGGGTAGAAGTGATGTGCTATTCTGCACTATGGGGAAATACAAAGTTTGCTATTTGCATTTAGCGTAAAAAGATACTGCCATTAAAAATAATGGAGCTTGATTTGAAGAAGAACCGGTTCTTGATTTCCAGCCCTCCATTCACATAGTGACGCTACAAAGCACACAAGGGCAAAGAAGCATGGGATTCTTTGGTTCAGCTGTATGATTTCGATAATATTATTTCAGGTCTAATAATGCTGAGGTAATAAGTTAGAAATGAAACACCATTTCATATATATATGAAAGTAAATAATGCAGAGAAATCTCATAGCTATATGCTTTCATGCATCTCTGGCTTCGCTTCTCATTACGCACATGTACATATTTTCAGTCATTAGGCACACAGTAGCGCTGAAGAGGGAATCTGAGGCCGTCATATGTGTTATATTAAATCCATTAAGACATTTCAAAAGCCTAACTCGCGACGCTTGACATACAATGGACATTTGGAACGAAGTATCTGCGTGGGTCGCTCTGCTGGTGTTAACTGTAATGCTGCTGCAATAGTCTGAAAGGTCATAGGTCACAGCTCACAGGTTCTTCATACACACTTGGCAGCGGCTGATGCGTGACCGGAGCTGACCGGCTTTCAGTGTCTCAGAGGAAGGGGAACTCTGGAAGGTCTGATCGATAGACGTCAACCAGAAGCTTTGCTTGTTGGCGAAGTAGTGGCACGTCCCCTTGGCCCCGTTACACTCGATGAAGGGAGTGGTGCGGAAATCTTCTAGACAGGAGCCCGGAGACACCAGAGACTGACCGCCACCTTCATCTCCAGCTGCCGTGTGCTGCGAGGGAGGGTCAGGATCAGTTACAGCACTATTGAAAGAAGGGGAAGGGGAACATTTTAGAAACTAAGTCTCACCATAAGGAAGGAGTAGCCAATCCAGAGACTTCTCCAGCCTGCTGGGCAATGTGGGATTTCCATATCTTGACTGTGTATGGCGATGGCCACCGATGGAGCTTCACACACCGAGCAGCGGCTGATGTATGGTTTTATTTCGGCCTCCTCCACGGGCATCATGGGAATTGGTGCGGTGGTGGACAGCCAGTAGGATTTGTCATTGCGGCTGGCATAGTAGCATACGTCTCCAGGATTGCAGTACAGGAAGGGCATGGTGTTAAAACGGGGGAGACAGGAGCCGGCTAGACCTGGACGACAAAACAGACACCCGTGAGGCCTTTTCAGAGAATCACAAAGTACAGTTAAATTAAAATTAAATATATGCATTTAGTAGACGCTTTTATCCAAAGCGACTTACAGTGCATTCAGGCTATTAATTTTGACCTATCATGTGTTTTCCGGGAATCGAACCCCAACCGCTTGATAACGCAATGCTCTACCACTTGAGCTACAGGAACACTTATATAACAGTTTAACAGTTATTGATGTAAATATAATTACTGAACATAAGTCAGTAAGTAATACTTTTATTCAGCAAGAAAGCATAAACGGATCAAAAGTGATGGTAAAAGTATACAGTACAATTGATAAAAACGTATAATGTTACAAAAATATTATTATTACTAATATTATTATAATATTACACAGCACAACGGTTTTCACCATTGATAATAATAATAAATGTTTCTTGAGCATCATATCTACATATCAGAATGATTTGTAATGCTGCTGAAAATTCTGCTTTAGAATTTATTCTAAATTGTAATAATAATTTGCAATGTTTTCACTTTATGTTGGTGAACATTAGAGACGTCATTCAAAAACATTTAAAAAAATACATAAACATTTTAATGGGTAGTATAAATTAGATGGTACAGTATAATAAGAAAATGAATTACTTGGAAAGCATTGTAAAACAAGATTTACATTCATAAACAAGTTTGCAGTTGACCAGAGATGGGAGAAACAAATCTTCTTGAATCTTAAATCAGCTGTGCTTGAACCATCTGCTAGTTAAACTGAGGTTACTTATGATTATATATTAGTTTTTGTGTTCATACTAAAAGAGTATTTTTTATTTTTTATATGTTGTTTGATCTAAAGTTGTACAAATAATGGTGGTGTCAGACAGACAATGACTGCACATCTTGTGACTGATTTCATTATTTTGTCAGTGGCACTCACCCAGGTCTTGGTTGTGGGCCTTCTCCTGTCCCTCAAAGTACAGAAGACTGTAACCATCCCATAATTTGGACATACCCACAGGGCACATGGGGATGTTCTCAGACTGACTGTGTTTCACCAGCAGGTAGCCAACATTAACACTGCGGCCGGGCGTTCCAATAGGACCGGGTAAACCAGGGCTCCCTCGGGTCCCTACCAATTGAGATGCATTATCAACATGTCATTCATGTGAGAAAAAAACATTTACATGAAATTGCCAAAATTATTTAAAAAGGAAAAGATCACATGGCCCTTCTTGTTGTCCAGTCATCTACAATTGTTAATCCACGTATTTATCCCAGAATCCTCATTCATTTTTACACAAACACACCATTTACCTTCTTCGCCTTGTAGACCATAGTGGCCCATTTGTCCAGGTTCTCCACGGAAGCCTGGATTTCCTGGTATTCCAGGGAGACCTGGCATGCCTTTTTCTCCATTTGGACCCAAAACACCTGTAAACAGATAATAGCCACTTATACAATGATACTGGATCACAGATACAGCAGAGAAGAAGAAGCTTACACAACATATTCATGGCTTTAAATGATCCCACCTGGATCACCAGGAAGCCCAGCTAGGCCTGGGTTTCCACGCCGTCCCTGTGGTCCTTGAATACCCATTGGGCCAGGTGGTCCTCTCTCCCCTTGTAGTTTCTGTGGAACTGGTGGAAGTCCTTTAGCACCAGGAACGCCAGGAAAACCTTAAGCAACAAGGAAGAGAGAAAGGTTAAGATGCGGTCAAACTTAATGCAAAATTATTTTAGACACTGCAACAAATGGTTCTGGCACCAATTCTGATCTGAAGAAATGAGAAATGCGTAATGTTCAATACAGTCTAGATCGAGATTGCAGCCAACACATTTAGATCTGCTGGTCAAGCATAACCACAAAACCAAAAAAACTAATACAGGTCAGGAAAAGTATTTTTAATAATCAAAATTTATAATCACAATTTGAGATATATTAACGAAAACCATGCAGTAGAGCTATTCGTGCTTATTAAGCTGAGATAGGAAATTGACATTATTTTATTATAAAAACAATGACACATATTTAAGATTGAAAATATGTTGTACTCAGGATTAAAAGGGTCATGCTGACAAATCATTCCACCTCACCTGGGGGTCCAGTGTCTCCTTTGGGTCCCACAGGGCCCCTGTCACCTGTAAAACCATGCCTTCCTGGATATCCCATCATTCCTGTTTCTCCTTTTTCACCTTGAAATAAAAGAAAGCATCCCTGCATGATTAAAGGTCTTTTTCAGTTAAGGCTCATGCTGGAACAAAGTGAGCAATCCAAACACTGTTCATCTCATATCATTTTCACGGGAGGAGGATCCCACCTTCTGTCACATTTAACACATTCTGCTTTAGTTTCTCATTTCATTTGAGAAGGTGCATGATTTGAACTGTCTTGACATGATGACTAATGGTCTTCCGTTTTGATTTTGCCAATGCAATGAGATTTGCCAATATCATATTTCACCATCTACCTTTTCTTCCCGACACTCCAGGTTCCCCTGACGGTCCTTTTTCTCCCCAGTCCCCCTGGACTCCTTTTTCTCCAGTCAATCCGACATTACCTGGATTTCCATTCTCTCCTTTTGCTCCGAATGGAGATGGGTCACCTGGGATCCCTCTGGGACCAGGAGAACCTAAATTATGACAGCAATGGGTTTTGGACAAGATGGCATGTTCTCAAAATGAATTTTCAAGAAAGATTAAGAAATAAGAGGCACTATATATTTACTTTGCTAAATAATATTTAAAATATTTGGTAATAAACAGGACAAATGAGAGCCAAAGTCCATCTATGTAGTCCATTTCCTCATACTGTCTCTAGTACTCATTTATAGTGTTTATTATAAATATATAGTAATGAACCCTTCACCTGGATGTCCTTTTGGGCCTGGAAAGCCATAGTCACCTCGCACTCCTTTTATATCAGAGAATCCTTGAGGACCCTGAGGACCCGGTACACCAGGATGCCCAGATTCACCCTTATTACCTGTAAACACAGCAGTTTCAGTGTAGAATAATGCATAGCTGCATCAGATGCACAGTGCACAAATCTCCAGTTTTAGATTATGTGGTTTGCTATTTTGAGTTACCTGGCTCTCCAGTGAAACCCTTGAATCCCACCCCTCCGGGGACACCAGCTTCTGTGCTGGGGATGCCGGTCTCTCCTCTCTCTCCTTTTGCTCCGGGCTCACCAGAAGGACCCCAGTTGTCAGAACCTTGCAGGAGGCGAAACATACCAAAGATGACATTTCTGCTTATACACAATATTTGCTTTACACAACGAACTAACAAATTCTAAATAATAATAGTAATAAGTACAAAAAGTGTTCTAAACTGACAAGCATGCCATGTTTTATTCATAAGAGAAGACAACAACGTGTATAATGTGATGATTCCTACGCTCTAGAGATACCTGGAGCACCCTTGATCCCCTTTTGACCTTTCAGGCCATTCAATCCAAAAATGCCTTTAAGACCAGGAAATCCTAGAGGAAATATGAGCCAGCCAACATTATAAATATATATCGATCTAAACAATGTTTTGCATATCAAGTGACTTGACAATAAAAATACATTAAAATAAATTTTTGCTTTTTAAAATGCATAGTTATGTTGCCGTTTCATTAAATATGATGATTAGAACTACAGACCTTTTTGTCCTGGTTGGCCTTGGGTCCCAGGGGTTCCTGCTTGTCCAGGCACACCAGACCAGCCCTTCTGACCCTGGGTTCCTGGGAAACCTTGTAGGCCATCAGAACCTGATGAAAAATTTGATCCAGTCAAAAACTTTTTTTTTTTTCTTTCTTTATTTTGCACAAACAATTAAATCAAAGGATAATGATCAAGACTCTTTAACCTGGCGGTCCAACTTTTCCAGGTTCTCCTGGATAGCCTTTCATCCCTTCAATGCCATCGAAACCAGGACTTCCTCTGTCTCCAGACTGACCTGTGAGTCCCTTTTCACCTAACCAATGTGCATTAAATCCTCATTCAAGAAGCGGTTCAATAATTGCAACAGTAAAAGACCTATTTTTTTTTTGTATTTGATGCACTATATGATATAGAAATTCCTTACCTAAAGGTCCAGGAAACCCAGTTTCTCCTCTCAGTCCAATTGATCCAGGAAGACTGATGGTAGGACCCAGGTCACCTTAAATAAAAGATCCTTACATAAACCTTTTTGGCAGTTTATTTAAAGAGTATAAGAACGTCACACATTAAGTATAGCATGGCCATTTCCGAGGATTATTTATGAGCACCTTTTATTCCCTTGATTCCAGATTCTCCAATCCGTCCGTAAGCTCCAGACGTGCCCTTGTCACCCTGCGATGACAAAAAAGGCACAACATTCGAAACATTTGAACAGGACACCATATACAAGGAGATTCTGTGCATTGTTTCTATAAATGGTTTTCTGAGAGAGATGGAGCTCGTTTTCATACCGGGCGTCCAGGCAATCCAGGAAAACCCTCGATTCCACGAATTCCTGAAAGCCCTGGCATTCCCTTAGGCCCTGGAAGTCCTTTTACTCCGGGAAGACCTCGAGTACCTTTTGTTTCACTGGGCTCACCTGGATGTCCATCTTTACCCTCCTCTCCTGGAACACCTGGTAGACCTTTTGTACCTGGCCAAAGGCAAGTTGACAGAAAAGATATAGGTGTCTATCTGAAAGGAATTGCTTTGTTCTATTCACATTAGCAAAGTTCTTGTGATTCCACACTGACCAAATGCAGAAATATAAATAATTGGCATATGAACAAATTGTGATTAACATGGCAATTGTACTGTATGCACCAAAAATATAAGGCATCCACTACAGTCTCTCATAGCTTCTGTAGTTCATATGAAGTATGTTACTCTTCGTGCTCTTGAGTAGTAAATGAATATGAATGGACTCACCTCTGGGACCAGTGAAGCCAGGATCTCCCATTTTTCCGTGGTCACCTTTAGCTCCCTTCATGACCTCTCTCATATGTGGTGGTATAATTATGATTGGCTTTTCACCTGGAGGTCCCATCAACCCTCTCTCACCTTCAGAGCAAGCATTGACAAGACATTCAAAACCCACCAAGAATACAGTATGCAGAAGACTACAATGATGACAATTACTATATTAAAGATGTCATATCACCAGAAACAATTTCCTCCATAGTACAAGCTCCTAAATACTAGTTGCAAGTAATGTCAGCACATTTCAACACACATTGTTTTACAAATTTGTTACAAAAGAAAGGAATATTACATGATTTTTTTTTTTTTTACAGAACAGAACATGGTAATGGTATACTAAATTATGGCATTATTAACTGTATATGTAGACCATGTAAGCAGGGAAAACCGTATGATATGACCATGATACCATTAGATTACATATTGTGTACGTACACACATAGAGAATCATGCTCTTTATTTACCTTTTTCACCTGGAAGGCCAGGAGGTCCTTTTGCACCTTGTCTTCCTGGATCACCTTTTGCTCCTTTCTGTCCCGAAAAGCCCTTCAGACCTGTCTCACCAGGCCTTCCAGGGAAACCCGTCATGCCCTGACCACCTTTGGAACCTTTATTGTTAAGAAACATTGCAGCACTCAATTAATTCAATTTATCATTTTTAGTTTAAGCACCATCAATTATCAAGATATTTCTCAATCAATATTTCAATGATCAATATTTCAAAATATATGCTAATTGCAAACATTTTGTTATGCATAATAAAGACTGCCAATTATCAACTGAATATAACATATCAACATAACATATCAAATGAAGAAGAAAAGGCAACTTACCTTTTAACCCTGGAAAACCACCTAAACCAAATGCCCCCTGTTGTCCTGGATCTCCTGGGGGCCCGACATTTCCTGTAAGACCCGCATTTCCTGGTTCTCCAGTGACACCCTTTACTCCTCTGGGCCCAGGAAGGCCTGGGTCTCCCTGAACTCCCCTTTCTCCACTTGGACCTACAGAGACCCAGTGTATTTGAGCATTGGTCAGAAGTAAAAGGTTTCGCTTCATTCCGCTGAAATCAAATATAATGTATAATATGCACTAAAAAGCTTGGACACACTTGACTGAAGTTATGTTTCTGAACCTAAAGACCATAGGATCCGTGAAATTCCTTACAAATCAAAACAATGTAATCATTTATATGGTAGAGTTGGACCAGAGAGTGAAGGGAAATCAATCAATAGGGGCCTTCACAATGCTTTCATAGTTCCTATAACTGTCACGGTAGGAAATCCATTGTTTCCTCCGTGTCATGTTTTGTGTTTGTATTTGTACTCCCGTAGTCTCCATGTGCTCGTTTGAGTTATTGTTGTCACCTGTGCGTTGATTGTCTCGCTCCAGCTGATCCTCATCTCCAATCAGCTACATATACTCACTCATCTCTCCGTCTGTTGTCAGATCCTCATTCATGTCTCCGCTTCCTAGTTGGATTACCGTCTCCCGTGTTCGTGTGCTGGATTGTGTTCGTGTGCTGGATTGTGTTCGTGTGCTGGATTGTGTTCGTGTGCTGGATTGTGTTCGTGTGCTGGATTGTGTTCGTGTGCTGGATTGTGTTCGTGTTGTCGTCTTCGTGTGAGTGTTCCGGTCTGTTCCTGGTTTCATCCATCGACCGCCTTCACATTCACCACCGACTTCACCATCCAGCACTTCTCACGCCACCGTAGACCTTCTCTCACCATTGCCAACATTCTGGACTCTATTATCAATAAACTTCTTCTGATTGCCTGCATTTGCTTCCTCCTCTTTTACGAGCCGTCACAATAACTACTGGAGAAGTACCTGTTTTTTGACGTGTTCACACTGCAGGAACTGAGAGTGAGTTCAGCTATAGGAACACCCTTTTGAGGGACTAAATAAGCTCCTGTTTCTGAGTTGGGTCTAACCCAGCACAATAGGAACTACCAGTGATGAAAAGCTATGTGAGCACAGTCTACACATACTTACTCCCCAAAAAAAAAAAAAAAATCTATGAACATGGAAAACAGTGACAGATGGACACAAATATGGGACCTCTATGATGCCAACTTCCTATAACTGAGCTCCTATAACCACCCAGTAAAAAAGACCCTAATATGAGTTTAATACACTGGGCGATTATCCGTTTTCTTTTTTTTTCTTCTTTTTTTAATTAACCTAGGTTTTAAGCATCAGTACCTGGTTCTCCAGTTTTTCCAGCTGGTCCGGGTGGTCCTACTTGACCAGGCTGCCCAGGAAAGCCAAATGTTCCTGGCGGTCCAGGTCTTCCTGTCTCTCCTAGAAAACCTTGAGGGCCACTTTCACCCTTAAGGCCAATCATTCCCGGCATTCCCTCCATACCTGTGTGACATTGCATCCTTCAGTGACTATAAAGAACAACCGGTTGATCTTAATCAAAAGCACGGCTCAGACTTCTGGGATGGAGATACAAAAGTTTCATATAACCAGCATACAAAGATGCATGTGGTGGCATAAATGTGTTTATGTAGGATTCACAGTCACAGGAAAAACAAACAAACTTTTTTTTTATCATGACTACAATATTTAAAATGTAAGACTAAAATTGAACATGGAACATTACTCTATCCACAAAAAATACATGCAAATCATCTACTATTACTACTTCTACTACTACTTATAATAAATCATACTTTTTATTTGTTTTACTGATATTCTCAAAATATAAAAAAATTATGTCCTTAATATGCAATAGGAAGAAACAGAAGAACAAATGTTTGCCAAGACAAACTTTAAAAGTTAGCTTGGCAAAGCCTTGACTGAAAGTTTGAAATAGTCTTACTTAGTTTGATCGCTACAGCTTCAGCATATGTCCATCATTACGGGTTTGACAGGTGGGTTTCTCACCCGGGTGTCCTTGAGGTCCTGGGTCTCCTGGGGGACCAATGACACCCCTCTGTCCTGGTAGTCCTGGGTCTCCAGGGGCTCCAGAAGATGCTCCTAAAACTTCACCATGCTCACCCTTCTGCCCTGGAGCACCGTCCAAACCTAGTTTACCAGAAAGACCTGGAGTTCCTTCCACACCTTTGGAGCCAGGATTTCCCATGTCACCCCGAGGTCCAACAAAACCTATGTGGTTAAAAACAAAAGATCAGAGCTGAGAAAAGGAGACAGACAAAGGTAAACATGAGAATGATTCAATAAAAACACACAGGCCTCCTAATGCTTACCTCCTGGCCCAGGCGGGCCTCCTCTTCCTGGTTCACCTTTCTCTCCTTTGGCCCCAGGTTCTCCAGAAAGACCTTGTATGCCTTTAGAACCTTGCAGTCCTAGAACATAATGGAAATGAATTAATTATTAGAATTATTATTTTTAGAAATTATTATTATTATTTTTTTAGTTGTGAAAACGTACAATAACACATCCATTACCAGGAAATCCAGTGAATCCTGGAAGTCCAGGCTTCCCTATCTCTCCAGGTGGCCCGGGATCTCCAATACATTCCACTATAATAAAGATTAATATGATGGACAGCACAAAAACACAAGTTTTAAATATTGCATTAAAAAATCACTCTTGATCTTAAATTTTGTTGGGTATGGAGCAAAATTAATTTACACAGACTAGAACCAGAAATCTGAAAGTATAGAGCTCACAAATAATAATAATATTAATAGACATGATACCTAATCAGAGTTACTTGCAATGATAATCTAATTAATCTGATGACTTGATTAATAATGCTAAAGTGTGTTAATTGGTGAGCATACATGGTGGAATGAATGCTATGTGGTGAAGCACTGAGACAGAAGAGAAATCTCTACCTGGAATATGCCACTGATTTCCTCCTTGTGGGCTGCATTCTCCTGTAAGATAAAACATAGGATATAGATATGCATAGAATGGATAAAAGAAAGGTATAAGATTAAGAATTCAGTATATTTAAACAGCAGGGTTATCATTGTTAACTAAAGTTAAAACCATTAAAAACTGTTAGTTGAAATAAAATAAATGATAACTAGTCACCTAGTTGCAAGTTCTCAACTAAAACTAATTAAATTAATAAAAATCGAATTCTTTAAACTGTGCTAAAAGTGACAAAACACTACAAAAATAAAATCAGTGTGAAAACAGAACATATTAACATACAATCATATTGAAAAAAGTAACAAAAACTATGCTAGTATATAAATGAGACTAAAATAACACTGCTACACACCTGGAGCACCAGGTGACCCTCGTTTTCCATCGATACCAGCTTGTCCATCATCTCCAGGAAGACCCCTTGCACCTTTAGTTGCTCCATGAACTTGACCAGGTTGTCCTATCGGACCTATTAGACCTGGAGGACCTGGCCAACCTGGGTATCCCTTCTCTCCAGGTTCACCTACAGGACCTTCTCCCTGAAGGAAGGTAAGCATGCCAAGACTTGCGAATTACAATGCATACTGTTGTTAAAATGCTGGTCTCCTAATTAGTGCTGTTTTTGAATGATCAGGTATGCTAGACTCACAGGAGATCCTTGAAGACCTGGTTCACCATCTTTGCCATTAAATCCAGGCCTTCCTTCCTCTCCTGGGAACCCATTAGCACCTGGATCCCCGGGGTCACCAGGCAGTCCTGTATTTCACAAGTGGAGACAAAATATTGAAGTGTATGTCTACTCTCATGTGTATCTAAACATGTAACGGAAGATTATTACACCTTTCTGTGTAGCGGATCTCAGCTCTCCTTTTCTGCCTTTGGGTCCAGGTATTCCTCTTGCACCAGGGAAACCCTATAAAATGTAAAAATGTAAAAAATTGACATTGCATTTTGCATCGGTGCATACAAAGATGTTCATATCTCATGTGATCTTAAAGGGAGAGTTTCCCACAAAAAATTTAACTGTCATCATTTACTCACTCTTAAGTCATTTCCTTTTTTTTTTTTCTTTTTTTTAAACAAAGTAAGATATTTTGAAATGTGTTTGTACCCAAACAGCTGACTGACTTCCATAGTCTTTTTTTCTATACTATTGAAGTCATCTGTTTGGGTACCAACATACAGGTTACCACTACAAATCATAGAGGTTTGGAACAACTTGAAGGGGAGATGACAGTGTTTTAATTTTTGGGGGAACTATGCTTTAACATGGCATAATATAAAGAGATGTGGTGTACAGGTCCTTCTCAAAAAATTAGCATATTGTGTTAAAAGTTCATTATTTTCCATAATGTAATGATAAAAATTTAACTTTCATATATTTTAGATTCATTGCAGACCAACTGAAATATTTCAGGTCTTTTATTGTTTTAATACTGATTATTTTGGCATACAGCTCATGAAAACCCCAAATTCCTATCTCAAAAAATTAGCATATCATGAAAAGGTTCTCTAAACGAGCTATTAACCTAATAATCTGAATCAACTAATTAACTCTAAACACCTGCAAAAGATTCCTGAGGCAATATGTTTATTTCAGTTGGTCTGCAATGAATCTAAAATATATGAAAGTTTAATTTTTATCATTACATTATGGAAAATAATGAACTTTTATCACAATATGCTAATTTTTTGAGAAGGACCTGTATGTCTACTTACAGGCACACCATCCACGCCTCTGGGTCCCGGGTCTCCCTGATCACCATGCTGACCCCACTCTCCTACCATGCCAATGTCCCCAGCATCACCAGGAGGACCCGCAGGACCAGGTGTGGATTGTACAGTGCATTCGCACAGACCATGGTCACCTGATCATATAATAAATATCATTATCAGTACAGCAGGAATAGCAAAGACTTACAAATGTCAGGAACAAACCCCTGCTGTGTTTCTAGAGAAGAAAGAAGCATTCTTCATTTTACTCTAAAAACAATTAAGTTTCCCACAAACATTCCCATTGCACAGCATGACATGATCTTGGACATTCATGTCATGTCATGTCAGCAGCAAGGCTATCTTCATAGCATCTTGGACATGCAAATCATCCCAGTAGTTTATTCACATCTGCGCTGATCTTACCCTTTGGTCCCTTTTTTCCTGCATTTCCTGGACGTCCACGTGGTCCTGGTGCTCCTTTGAAGAATTCTTCCACTGTATCAAGACACATAGTCTTATATAAAGTCTTCAGTACGTCTTCATATTATTCAGTATTACCAAAGTCTCTCTTCAAAAATTACAATAAAGGGTTTTGCATTGTTACAAAATATTTCAAATAAATTACTTTCTTTATAAAAATTAGGGCTGGGACTTTAACGCGTTAATTGAGATTAATTAATTACACAAAAAATAACGCGTTAATTAAGATTAATTAGTTACAGAAAAAAAATTCCCGCATTTTTAATAACTTATTTTTGCACCGCGGAACGTTTCTCAATGGATGAGTTTCGGCGGACCGATTATACTGGAGCACCAACTAGCATTCGCCTCGCATATCACTACTGTCTATGATATCACTGCAGCACATCGAGCCTCAAGGATCACCTCAACGCAAAACATATAGCAGCTAGCGTGGACTTTACACTTTATGTTGAACTATTTATTATTTTGTTGGTTCAACTGGCAGTTTATGTTAAACTCTTTATTGTTTTGGCCAAGGTTATTGAGAGTTGGACTTAGTATGTTATGGCCTCTGAAGCAACAGAGAGATGTTTTCTAATAGTCAGTGTTTCCAATGTTCTGAATGTAATTGACAGTATTGTGTTTTACTTAAAAAAACACTTTACAGAAGGTTCCAGCACATATAAGCTTCCTGAATTTCTGAAATGTACTATTTCTAAATTGTTTCTAAATTACACTTAATGGCAAAAATTGCACTGGTCTGCTAGACTTAGTTGAACAAAAATAAACAATATTTTGTTGCTTAAGCTTATGAATTCAGTCATTATTCAATGGTATACTATAAATTCATGTGAAAAAAAAATTACTTCGCACTGTTCTCAGGTCAAATATTTATATGCGATTAAAATGTGATTAATTTCGATTAATTAATTACAAAGCCTCTAATTAAAATATTTAAGGGTTAATTCACCCAAAAATGAAAATGATGTCATTAATGACTTGCCCTCATGTCGTTCCAAACCCGTAAGACCTCCGTTCATCTTCAGAACACAGTGTAAGATATTTTAGACTTAGTCTGAGAGCTTTCAGTCCCTCCATTGAAGCTGTGTGTACGGTCTACTGTCCATGTCCAGAAAGGTAAGAAAAACATCATCAAAGTAGTCCATGTGACATCAGAGGGTCAGTTAGAATTTTTTGAAGCACTGAAATACATTTTGGTCCAAAAATAACAAAAACTATGACTTTAAAAACTACGACTGCAGTGTAGTGATGTCCGTTTCGCGAAACGAATCATCCGATTTAAACGGTTCTTCTTGAACCAATTCACCAAATCGAAATGAATTGTTTGAAATGATTTCAAGCCTTCGGTTTACCCGCGCTCATAAAATTAGCACAGAATCAGTTCAGAATCAATCACCAAAAGAATCAGTTCGGTTCAGATGCTCTGTGTGACGATCTGTTTCACGCTGAATCACACATGCGCAGTATCATCAGCTCCTCGGTTCCCGAATCAGATGCGTCTGACAGAAACGGTTATTGACTCCCCTCGAGAATGAGTCAATCTTCTGTTCGTTATCTGCCTCGGCTCGGTGTTCATCTTCAGTTCTCTCTTCACAGCAGTTCAGTCAGTGTACTGTTTGAGTAAATGAATTACTCCGAGATATTGGTTTGTTTTAATTCAGAGGGAGTGTCAGCCACATTAAAAAAGTTAACAGCTTAAGTCATTTTTTGGATTAATGCGTATTGGAGACACAAACCGTTTAAAACGATTCAGTTGGATTTGGTGAACTGGTTCAAGAAGAACCGGTTACATCGAGTGATTCGTTCACGAACCGGATATCACTAACTGCTTTGTTTTGAACTCTCTCTCACAACAGACACGGAAGAGAAGACAATGCTGTATAAAGTCGTTGTTTTTGCTATTTTTGGACCAAAATGTATTTTCGATGCTTCAAAATATTCTAACTGACCCTCTGATGTCACATGGACTGCTTTGATAATGTTTTTATTACCTTTCTGGTCTGGTCAAGCTAATACCGTACACAGTTTCAATTGAGGGACAGAAAGCTCTCGAACTAAATCTAAAATATCTTGAACAGTGTTCGGAAAATGAACAGAGGTCTTATGGGTTTGGAATGACATGAGGGTGATCATTTTCATTTTTGCTTGAACTAATCCTTTAAGCTGTTCCACTGTTTTCAACAATGCTAATGATAATAATACAAGAAATGTTTCTTGAGCAATGGATCAGCATAATAAATTATTTCTGAAGGATCATGTTTCACTGAAGACTGGAGTAATGATGCTGAAAATTCATATATATACTTTATTAGCATGACATTTAGGAATGGTACCAGGTTTCGTACTAGTCTGAATATTTGCCTACATGATCCCTTGGGTCCGGGTGGTCCTTGAACTCCAGGATTCCCATCAGGGCCAGGTGGACCGGGATGAATGGCAGGATTACCAGGTTCTCCAGCTTCCCCTTTGGCTCCCTTTGGTCCATGTGGTCCCACTGGACCCAACAAATCCACTGTGGATCAGAGAAACAATCATATAAGTGACAGAGTTTGGTCAAAGTAATGTCTAAGCCCCTATGTGATTGAAAATAGTGTTAAATAGTTAATTAAAAATATATATTTTATTGATTTATTTTTAATGCCAATCCTTCTCTTCTCTGTCTACATCATCATTAGGATCTGTCATTCAGAAACATGGCTCTTCATATCACTGCTAAGCTGATGACACACATGTCTATGTCTCATTCCAACCAGATGAACCAACAGTAGCTGTTCACAATGCAGCCTGTCTGATAGACATTAGTGCCTGGATGAAGGACTATCACCTTCAACTTATCCTTGCTAAAACAGAACTGCTTGTGGTTTCAGCAAACCCAGGACTTCATCACAACCTCTCTGTACAGCTAGGTTTGTCAACCATAACTCTTTCCAGGACAGCCAGGAACCATAATATGTTTGCAGATATTTAAGAAACATGCTAAGTTAACATATTTGTTTACCTGAAAAACAATGCTACAGTCAATTATTCTCCTAGCTGTATTTCAGCATCCCGGGTTGCCAGTTGGCGGAAAACAGCATATTTAATTTCATTCATCGTCAAGTGCACTCATTCCTGCTTTTGTTGTCAACCTGGCAACCCGTGTGTGCATCAAGTCTAAGAAGTATTGCTACAACGACCGGATCTTGCAGATCAGCCTCATACAACATTAAGAAGATTAATCAATTCTTATCAGAGCAGGCTACACAACTTCATGTCCAAGCTCTCGTTCTCTCCAGACTGGACTATTGTAATGCCTTCTTTGCAGGCCTTCTGGCATGTACTATCAAGCCTCTGCAACTGATCCAGAAGTCAGAAGTGAGATTGGTCTTCAACAAGCCAAAGAAAGTCTTCATTACACCTCTCTTAATCAGTTCGCTCTGATTCCAATAGCCACTCACAGCAAATTTAAGGTTCTGATCTTTGCCTACAAAACAACCACTGGCTCTGCACCAATATACCTAAATTCACTAGTTTAGACTTGTGCGCCCTCCAGTTCTGCAAGTGAACAACAAATTGTGGTGCCATTCCGAAGAAGCACAAAATCACTCTCAATGACCTTTTCTTGGACTGTTCCCAGCTGGTGGAATAAATAAATTAACATTAATTAATAAAAAATAAATAAAAAACCCTTGCCACTGTATGTGTACTGTGCTAGACTAACTGCGACACTTATATATTGTTGCCCTATCATTGATCTGGTTGCTTCTATTGTTCTCATTTGTAAGTCGCTTTGGATAAAAGTGTCTACTAAATGATTAAGAGTAAATTTTAATGTAAATTTTGGGTTATTCATCTCACAACAGGAATAATAAACAAGCAAAATTTAATTGAATGCAAAGCATGGCAAAGAGCAGCATTACTCATCTGAACTTCTCCTTGTGTCTCCTTAAAGATACCAACATGAGGGTGTATTAATAATAAAAGATTTTCCAGTTTAGATTGAAAAATACCTGGTTGTTGCTCAGAGGGAGGGGGTCCTGGGGGACCCGGCAGTCCTTTAGGACCCTTAGGACCATACTCTCCAATTGGGCCACGCTCTCCCGGAGGTCCTGGAGGACCCACTTTATAAACAAGAGAAACAGACAGAAGCAAAGAAAGAAACATATTGACAAAGTATTGGGAAACCTGACTGTATGTTGAAAGCTAGATTAGAACTATTAAAACAGCATATATTTAGTAAGGGATAATGTACATCCAGCTAGTTGCAGTGTAGAGTAGCACTTGTAGTTTGTCTTTTCTCTGATCACAAATGCAGACATGGCTTTATGTTTGCGCGGTGCGTAAAAAGACAGTATTAGTCATTATAATCAGTAATTATGTCCTCACTGGATGCAACAGATTCCTCGTTTGTAATGGGTTTTATTGGTTTTGTCTCATCGCACTGGGATACGGCATCACAGTATAGTAAGGGTTGTAACATTTCCGTCACACGCTTGAGGTATTCAGTCAGTCATAATGAACTGATAGCTGGCCAATCAGAGCACACCTCGCATTTCAGAACAATGAGCTTTGTAAAAATCTATGCGTTTCTGAAAGGTGGGGCATAGACGAGCAACAATAATGCAAAGTATGTATAAACTAATGTGTTTTTTAACCTTAAACCACATTAACACATTGCATTACACCAAATACACCAAATAAAGTTATTTTTAGTCTTATGGCCCCTTTAAATAATTGTACATAATTTTGAATCGAGTTTTCATATTTTATTAGCTAAACAAATGCAATTCTTCAACCATGAAAAAAATGGTTCCTAGCCAGAATATAGCACCAACTCCAGTTACCTGGATGTGCCTGTGTTATTAGGGATGTCGCGAATCAATCAGAATCAAGTAATCCACTGAACAGTGAATAAACAGGTATAATCTTAACACATTATTTTTAGTACCTCCAAAAGGACCAATCAGCTCTCCGGGTTCTCCTCTATCTCCCTGTTGAATGATATGCATTTAGGTCATACAATTTAGATGCAGAGTGAATATTAAAGTATGACAAGAAATAGCACTAAACCAGAAATGGATTTATACCTTGCGACCATTATTTCCTGGGAAACCCGGAAGTCCATCGTCACCCTGTAGGAATGGAGAGCGATTTTAAGAAATGTCCACAAACAAATCTACAAAACTGTTGGGAAAACTATAAAAAATGATGTACCTTAGATCCTGGCGAGCCATTTAGTCCTGGGTTTCCCTGTAATTAATAAGAATTGGTTAAATATTTTAGACAAAAATTGTGATTTTTTTTAAAGTCTTTGCATAGGGATAATACAGAGATTTCAGCTCTCAATCAATCATACCCGTTGTCCTGGTAACCCTGACACACCAGTCTCTCCTTTTGTAGATAAATATCCCTGAAATTATAATAAAAGCAAATTATCAAGAAGCTGCCAATGTCCCAGTAGGTTCACTCTGTGGCGACCTTGCCAGCTATTTTCAAGTCAGTCTTATCTACTTGAATGAGGAAAGACCATCTGCAAAACTCAGGATTACATTTCAATAATATATTTTAGATGACCAATAAAATCAGACCCAAATTATGTGAAAAAAAACATTTCCATCTATCATACTAAACATTCTATTACACTCTATCAAAAAGGGAGCTAGCTTTTTTTTTAAGGCAAGCTTATTCCAAAAATAAATTTGTGTTAAAAAAGGCTCAAATGCCACCTACCGTATCTCCTTGCTCTCCTTTATAACCTTTCAAGCCTTTTTTACCCTGTCAGAACAAATGAAAGATATGAAAATGATAGTAGAGAGATCATTTGCTTAACTGAGATACAATATTTGTAATATTTTCATAAACTCATTTTCCTCTTGCCTGCCATTCTGTAGGGACTGGACGGGTTTGTGAGAAAGGTCCTGGTGGGCCTGGCTCTCCATTCTCCCCCTGTGGTGAGGATACAGAATCCATGTGGATTAACAGTGCAGATAATAGACCATAATTTTAGTCTGATATAAGACAATAAATATTTGTCTCACCATGTCTCCTTTGACTCCTTTTAACATTTTAGTGCTTTCACCCTGTACAGAGACAACACATCAACATCAAATGGAAGATATTTATTTACCAAAGTGATGTGACACATTAAACACATTGGAATATGCGGTCATAAAACACGAAAGTAAATCTTTCATAAAATTAGGAAAATCATTGTGTTACTACCTTTTGTCCTTTAACACCCTTGATGCCAGTAGGACCCTAAAGAAAGATCCAACAGTAAGAAGAAGTGATGGTTGATTTGGAATAGAGCAAACACTACTTGTATTATAAATAGGGTTGTCATGATTATAACTTTGGCTGTCTAATAATTAAAACATTTAAACGAATTAATTATATGATGTGGCGATTAATAAATACAATTAATTGCACATCAATTTAGTCTGAGAAATTACAGCCCAAAAGTTAATTTAATATCATTATTGTGTAAAAAAACAAATATATCAAATGTATCATATATGTCATAACATTGTTTTCATATGCTTAAAGCTGCAGTAGGTAACTTTTCACACTCTGTTTCACAATATCAAAAATGATAACTATAAATATCAAGTATTTATTTATTTCATGTTTAAAGGCAGGTTTCTTCTCCTGAGTGAAAGTTGTAGAAATTATATTTTTTTTCAATACATGAAAAAGGTTTGTGCTCCCTGATTTTGATGATACACAGTGCAGATGTAAATGATCATAAACCTATAAATAGTAACACCTGTAGAAATGGTAACATCCAAATTTTTAGGGTAAAATTGAAATATTCTGACAGATTGAGTTAGGACTCTACTTTTATTAAAATTAACCACTGTTCATCTATAGTATCAAACAATTAGATTATAATAACCAAAGGAAAAACCATGCATAACACCTCACTGACATAATCAAATCCACAAAAGCTATATCTTAATAACAACCATTACTCCTTTAATACATCTATATGAATAATTTAATAAAAAATTCCAACCCTAATTATAAATAACTTTATTATAACAGTAATTTTATTGTGCATATCTAACTTACCCAAGGACCTTGCAATCCTGGCAGTCCTCTGTACCCTGGGTTACCAGTTGGTCCCTGTAAGAGTGAAATGTAATGTTTTAGAAAACACCTTTTCTCCTTCACCTTTTCATTCCTGATGGGTCAGTTTCTGTAATCACAAGACAACTGATAAAAGTCAAACTTACAATAAATCCTAGAGAACCTGGTGGTCCTGGATCTCCCTATAATACGTCAAAGAATAATGATGCAGTTTTATTTTATAGTTTACCAAATGCATTTATGTAATCTTAAAGGAGCACTCCAAATTATTATTATTATTTTTTAAATAGGCTAATTTTCTAACTCCCCTAGAGTTAAACAGTTGAGATTTACTGTTTTTGAATCCATTCAGCCGATCTCCGGATCTGCTGGTAGCACTGTTAGCATAGCTTATCATAGATACTTGTATCTGATTAAACCATAAGCATCTCGCTCAAAAATGACCAAAGAGTTTCTATATTTTTCCTATTTAAAACTTGATTTTTCTGTAGTTATATCATGTACTAAAACTGACGGAAAATGAAAAGTTGCAATTTTCTAGACTGATATGGCTATGGCCACTAGCGGATGGAATGAGCAGGGCTTACTGACCACCTACCATCAGGGATGGGAACCTCGAGTGCGGTTGCATCTCGCTGCATACGAGGACACCATCGGGCTCGAACGCTTCATTCAACTCTCCATCCGCTTCGCCACCCGTATGCAGTCATGCCTCGAAGAGCACCAGGGTCAGGCGTATTCCAACTCGCCGACCAGAGAGCGTCAGCTCCCCAGAACCATTGAGTGAGCCCATGCTCATCGCCTCTAACCGACTCACTGCTGCTGAACGGCAAAGACGGCTGGCCCAGAATCTATGTCTCTACTGTGCATCTCCAGGGCATATCATCTCCCTATGCCCCGTCCGTCCTCCTCGTCCCATGGTGAATGCCATTCTCCCTTTCGAACGCTGTCAGCCTACCAGGTCCATACAATAACCGGAAAACCATTGAGTCGAAGATGCATTCATCATCGTGTTGGTCTGATAACCCTCCAAACCGGGCTACTTCATAAGGAGGAGATCCATCTGCTGGTTCTGGAGGAATCCACTGCTGACGTCATCCTAGGGCGCCTGTGGTCGGAGCAGCATAACCCAGTTATTTAATGGAAGACGGGTGAAGTCCTGAAGTGGGGCGACTCCTGTTTCCAGGGCTGTATCACTGGATTCCCTGTTCCAGCCAAACTCTCCCCGGAACCTCTACCTGTCTGTACCACATCCATCGAGGGCCCGGTAGAGAAGCAATCCTATCCATTCCAACCTGTTATGCCCCCTTCAGTGATGTATTCTGCCCCAGACGGGCCTTCAAGCTGCCTCCACACCGGCCATGGGATTGTGCCATCGATCCACTTCTGGGTGAAACAGTGCCTAAAGGACGTATCTATCCCCTTTCCATCCCGGAAGAGAAGGCCATGGAGGACTACATCAAGGAGGCACTGGCACAAGGTTACATCCGTCCATCTACCTGCCCTGCTGCATCCAGCTTTTTCTTCATGGAAAAGAAGGATGGAGGCTTGCGGCCCTGCATTGCTTACTGTGCCCTCAACAATTTAACTGTTAAATTCGGTTATCCTCTTCCCCTCGTCCCACCTGCCCTGGAACATCTCCGTGGTGCTACTGTGTTCACCAAGTTGGACCTCTGCAGCACTTACAACCTCATTCAGATACGTGAGGGGGACGAGTGGAAAACTGCTTTCATCATCCATACTGGCCACTATGAGTACTTGGTGATGCCATATGGACTTGTCAACGCCCCCTCCGTATTCCAGGATTTCATACATGAGGTGCTCCGGGAGTTCCTCCACAAGTTCGTCCTCGTCTACATAGATGACATCCTCATTTACTCCCGGAGCTTAGCTGAACATCGTTGCCACGTTGCGGAGGTCCTGCAACGCTTGAGGACCTTCAACCTATACTATAAATGCTCCTTCCATCAGCCCTCAGTGACGGCGTGGTGGACAACTTGAGTACCTAGTGGACTGGGAAGTATACGGTCCAGAGGAACGCTCATGGGTCCCACGCAACGACATCCTGGATCCGAACCTATTAGACTCCAATCACTCCGAAAGACCGGCTCAACGATGAAAGAGGACGTCCACCAAGTCGTCGGGGTCCTCGGCCCTCGGGAGCGGGCCGTGGGGAGGGGGATACTGTAACAGACATGCCCGGTTCCATCACCAACCAATCACAGGGCACTCCCTCACCTAAGTACTAATCACTCCCACCTGCTCCTCATCCACCTGCAATCACCAGCTCACTAAAAAATACCACACACACGCACCCAATCAGAGTCCGGTCGCGTTCGCAACAAGGTCTGACCTGTGTGCTTACTCTAAGGACTAACTATCTCTCTACTTACCTCTCTCCAGCGATCTCCAGAGTCTCCAAGTCTTCATCGTGTGTGTGTCCACTACCTCCAGCGTCTTTACCCTTCACCTACGGATCCCTTCATCACCGCCTCCAGCACCATTGCCTCACCCTACACTACCTGCTCCTCTTCTTGTGCCTCAATAAACTGAGTTTCTTATACTTTCAGCCTCCTCTCCTGGTTATCCGTAACACCATGGGTGCAGCAGGCGGAGTGATATTTACGCAGTGCCTAAAAAAAAGTTCCCAGCAAACTCAGCAAAGTTTCTTCATTATTACGCCAGAATGAAAGTATAGCTCCTAGCCATATCAATATATCTATATATATAGAATATATTCTATATAATATAAATATAGAAATTATTTGGTAATTTTTGAGTTAGATGCTAACGGTCTAATCAGATTCAGTGATCTATGCTAAGATAAGCTAAAAGTAAAACCACCAGACCCGCAGATCGGCTGAATGGATTCGAAAGTGGTAAAACTCAACAATTTAACTCTAGGGCAGTTTGAAAATGAGCCTATTTTCAAAAAAGAAATTGAGTGTTCCTTTAATTTATAGTAAATAAGAAACAACTTCTGGTTCAACCAAAATATTGCCTCTGGTTTCTCGTTCTGTGTTGTCTGGTGAAACTTCTAGTTCCTCTTACCCTGAATCTTTCCATATAAACCCACATATCCAAAGGGTCACCCTTCTCCCCCTTCATTCCTGGCCGACCCTACAGCATATTAAAGTTATAGACAGGCAAGTACACAGAGACAAAAAAAATTGGGAGTGAGTGTGTGAGAAAATATAAGTAGTATGTGTTAAATGGGTTATGTATGTATTATGCATAGATCCTGTGTAATGTCTCAGTAATATACTCTAATAAATGATCGCCCATACTGATATTCCAGGTTCGCCATTATGTCCCGGAATGCCTGGCGTTCCTGTTTCTCCCCTGGTTCCATTACAACCGTCAGCTCCTGGTTTTCCACGAGGCCCAGACGGCCCAGGATGGCCCTGATGATAGATCAGATACAAAGAATTGAGCAGCATATTCTGTTTTACCTTCAGTGAGCCAAATTGGGTGAATCCAATACTAAGGAAAGGTTTGTATGGTATTTGAACTATATTACTGGATGAAAGTATATTCTCATTGATTAGATTTAATAAATGTAAATATTAAATGAACATTGGTGTCTTTTATCATATTTCTGTTGTTGCCATTTTATAAAACTCTGCAGTATGTTGTTCCTAATGACAGCCCTCAATATAATACTGGGGATATAAACAAAATCATACTTACCGGAACACCATCTGCTCCATTAAACCCTGGAACACCTTGCATTCCCTAAAGAAAGCCACAAACACATTAGGATTTCAGTTAATTTAATGTGAAATTTAACTGTTTAACCCACTCTCAGAACTAATCTTTAGTTTGTTTAAAAGACAATGATAAAGTACAATGAGGCTCAATATGTCTAAATGTATAAGAGTCATGTATAATGCCATTGAGACATTGTGTTTACTGAACATTGTTCTTTTACTGAAATATTTCAACTTTTGTGGCTAGACCTTACAAAAACCTCTGAATCTAATCAAATACAGTACTTCACAGTGCTTCAGAGATGCTGGAGATAATGAAAAGGCTTAAACTCCATCTAAACCGATTGTTCTTATGTAAGTTCTTATGTAAATGCAGAAGAGGAGATCAGGACAGAGAGACTCACCACACTTCCTTTTGGACCCATAAGGCCTCCTCTGCCAGGGTCCCCCTTCTCTCCTTTAGGGCCCTGTAGACCAGGGTCTCCCGGTCGCCCATTAGGGCCTCTGGGACCCTGGGGACCAAGGGGTCCAGGCAATCCCTGTAGTTCACATAAAGAAATTTACATATTAGATTAAATGTCTTACCGATTTGAATAAGTAGGTGCATTTACAGTCAGCAATAATCAGGTTTTATAACATATAATACACAAGTTATATGTAACCCTGGACTGCAAAACCAATCTTAAGTCGCTGGGGTATATTTTTAGCAATAGCCAAAAGAAACACTGTATGGGTCAAAATAATAGATTTTTTTTTATGCCAAAAATCATTAGGATATTGAGAAAAGATCATGTTCCATGAAGATATTCTGTAAATTTCCTACTTTAAATATACCAAAACGTATTTTTTTTATTAGTAATATGCATTGCTAAGAACATCATTTGGAAAACTTTAAAGGCGATTTTGTTAGTATTTTGATTTTTTTTGCACCCTCAGATTCCAGATATTCAAATAGCTGTATCCCGACCAAATATTGTTGTGTCCTAACAAACCATACATCAATGGAAAGCTTATTTATTCAGCTTTCATGTGCTGTATAAATCTAAGTTTTGAAAACTGACACTTAAGAGTGGTTTTGTGGTCCATGGTTACATATCATAATGCACATGTGTCAAACAGAGTTTGCCTCCTTCAGCCCCAACACACCTGCCTGGAAGTTTCTAGTAATCCTGAAGACTTTGGATATATCATGCAAAGTTTGCATTTGTTGTATGCATGCAACACCTGAGATAACCTACTACATTTGCTTTACTTTTTAATAGTATGCAATATTTCATGTACACTGCACACTTCTGAGTAGGCACTAAACTAGTACAATTTCATTTCGAACATAATCCAACCATTTTTTTTACATTTCAAAACATAACCACTAGATGGCATACTTTGTTAACAGTTTGTAAAGCTCTATAGCGCCCCCCGGTGCTCTTACCAACGAATTGCATATCTATTTTAACTACAAATTAAATGTTGTTCCTTGACTTGATCTGAACTCATTCATTAACTGAAACATACATCAATCAAACATCTGCCCGATGCACACCTTAAGTCTTCTAACATTACAGAAAAAAGTCATTTGTATATGCTGTAATAGTGATATTAGATGTGTGTTTGGATTCTGCACTCTTATCTAACAATCTGAAATTTTGAGAGACACATTGAAACAAAGTGTGTTTCAGAAGAATGACTGGTTTTTAACCATTCATTTTCTACATGGGTATTAAATCCAAACTGTTAATGTCGGGGAAACAGTGAGTGTTTTTTGAGTGCCATTTAATTATGATTCATTATGTATGTAAGGTTTGTACGCCAAGTCTGAGAAACACGTGTAATGCAATCCAAATGAAGAGCTTTCAAAAAGTGTTGGGGACAAATCCAGCCTTGGCAAAAAGTGTCCGGGACATGTCCCATATGTTCATCTATAAATTACACCTATTCTGACAGATACAGAATAGAGGTCGGTTAACTAAAAACAAAATAGGTGCCAGATTACAGCCAAGAACAACATTTGTAGTATTAGGTTTTTATGAAGAGGCCCGGGTGAAGCATAGAGGTCTTAAGGTCCTCATCAGTCAAACAGTGTGTCAGGTGTTTTGTCAAGTACTTTGACCTCTGACCTCACAGATAAGGTTCTGACTACTGTTAATGCTGAGCTAGTGTGTACTGCCTGTCCTTCAAATAATCATAAATGAAACCGTGCTGCATTATTCCATAGTAAAAATAATTCTGTCTGTATCTGCCTTACAAGAGGTCCAGAGGATACATTCATGACTAAGCTGAATATATAGTGTGAGAACTGAATTTATATTTATGAAGCATATCTGTCTGACATTGTAACAGTAACACTGGTGTGAGGGCACTTTGTTAAAATGCAGTTGATATTTCCCATGACAGGAAAAAAGTGGTTCTAGAAACATATAAGACATCTCAGGATATTAGACATAATATATTACCACAATTCATAGTTTCTTTAAAACTCAAGGGAGAATTTCTAAAAACATTTCTTGACTGTACAACTAACTACAACGGAAATGAGACATGATGAATGTTTTAATTCCATGGAAAACTCTTTATTACCTTTATAACAACATTCAGAGTATGGAAAATAACCATCATGACAGAAATTCACACATTTATAAACTGTAAGAAGTAAAAAGCTACAATTTGAGACCAGAAATGCAGTAACTGTGACTGTAAAAGTAAATAATAATTATAATAATGATGATAATGATGATGATGACTATACACCTGTTTGTAAGGAAGCTTGTAAATTAATTTCTCTATCCAATGCTGTCACGTCACTTGACAAAGAGCGAACGATAGGTTAAAGCCTTTTACACAGTCTATGGTCAAAGCTTATGAGGCTCTCACGTGATGAAAGAATGACTCAAACCCCAAAACTTGTCAGATAAGAGGTGAGGTGAAGACCAAGGTAAACAGGTTACTTATAACATCATAGTTTTGTATTGTTTGTAGTGTAAGCAAAGTTTGCCTAAATACTAATAGACATGTTAGCGCAGTAACATGAAAAACAATTTGTTCATTTTGCTGAAATCACTATGCCAATGATTGGGAAACGATAAGTTTCAAGCAAGTTCGGAGCAAACCTTCCCTTCCTCAAGCCTATTCTGCTCTGATTGGTCAGCGGGCCATTGCTGTTGTGATTGGCACAGAGAGGAGTCATTGAAACAGTTAGCCAGCGCTATCACTGGCAAAGCGCCTTTACATAAAACAATCTACTGCTCCAACCCGTTCATATAAAAATGACATAAAATACAAAAACACTTATGCAAAAAAAAAGAAAAAAAAAAAAGCTTGTGTTCACCAGCTTGATTTAAGAGCTTTCTGTATGGGTCACATGATCAATGTCACAAATTAGAATTATTTTCCAAACAATACACTACAAGTCACTGAGCAGGCCAGATTTAAGCTGCTCTTTATTTAGCAGTTGTATTATCCAGCAAATCTCCCACATGTAACCTCGGCCCTTCTGCCAAATATATTGTGCACATTCCCAAAATACAGCAAATATATGGCCCATTTAATATGACTTGCCCTCTACTTAGTCTATAGTTTGTTTTTGCATGTTGTAGAAGTATCTTAGTAATCACCAAAATGTCCTTAGCAAAATGCCTAGCAACAATAGCAAAAATGCAGAAAATCATGTTCATTTTTGAGAGTACATATAAACATCCTGTGTGGTTCTCTGCAGCACGTTTTCACCGCAACATGTCCTTGACACACTCTAGATTCATTATCTGTTGGTAGTTTTAAGCAAAATAAAGCATTAACATATCTGGGCTTAGTCTAGCTGCAAATCACAGTCATTGAAAATACAACAAACTTTAATAAAGATAATCTTACTCCATGGTCATTGCCTGGCTGTCTTAGAAATTGTATTCTCCCTTTTTTTTCCACACATGCAAAAACGATCACTCTTCTAAAGATCGAATAACTGAGATTTGTTATTTCCTGGACCATCACAAGTGACCAGGCCAATTCCCTGCTGGCCTTCCCATGTCATGTGCCTTCCTCAATTTATTAACCCATATTTTCTGTTCTGCCCTTGGGAACCAGCAGACTTATATAAAAATATAGTAATATATAGTAGTGTGCAAATGTTTCAGGTTCTATTCTATTCTATTCTATTCTATCAGTTTAAAGGGGGGGTGAAATGCTATTTCATGCATACTGAGTTTTTTACACTGTTAAAGAGTTGGATTCCCATGCTAAACATGGACAAAGTTTCAAAAATTAAGTTGTACGTTTGAAGGAGTATTTCTGCTCAAAACTGCTTCAAATATCTCTGTGTTGTTAACTTAGCTATCTGCGTGTAAGCACATCAAGTAAACAACATGCGATGTTGTCATCAAACTGCACTTTCCACATGTACAGCTTAAAAGAAGAAAAAAAAAGACGACAAAGAAAGTAGAACTTAGTCATTTTCCAAAACCTCTAAGCAAATATATACAGTTTCAGGACATACCACATAGAGACGTTGTTGTTGCTGCTGCTCTTGTTAAATTTCAGCCTCTGGATCTGATTCTGGATCATAAATAAACGGCTGAATCTGACTGTTAGCCATGGTTTGTTTTGGTTGGTTTTATCCTCACGGTGTCACAGTTTCCACATGCTCTCAACGCAAAAGTCTACTGGCACTCGTGATTCTTTAGCTCCGCCTACACGTCACGCCTCCAGGCGCTTTTTCCAGGAAAAATCGGTACAGACTATCTTTCTCTTATAAATATAATAAAACTAAAGACTTTTTGGAGTTATGAAGGATACAGTACTACTCTATAGGTACTCAAGATTAACAGGATATTGAGTGAAAACGAGCATTTCACCCCCCCTTTAAAAGACATTCATGCTACAAAATATTTATATTTCAGATAAATTCTATTCTTTTGAACTCTCTATTCAAATATATATTTTTTCAATACATCATGATTTCAACAAAGATATTAACTGTTTTGAGCAGCAAATCAGCATATTAGAATGATTTCTGATCATGCGACTGAAGACTGGAGTAACGATGCTAAATTACATCGAAATAGAAATAGAAAATGCAATATTCAAACAGAAATGAGTTCTTTTAAATGGCAGAATAATACTGTTTTTACTGTATTTTTGCTCAAATAAATGTAGACTTGGTAAGCATAAGAAACATCAGGTTTCAAAAACATGAAGAAGTCATACCAACGTCAAACTTGTGTGTCATGACTCAAGAGGAACTGTCAACACTCTTTATAACGTACATTAAGTGAAGTGAGCCAGTCATGATGATAGACAAGCATGAGCACCGGCAGTCTGCGGTACTTTAATCTGATTTGAATTCTTGGCACACTACACAGCAAATGCACTCAGATGAAAAGGTTTTTGGCTCAAATCCTATCAATCACATATTAGTGTGAATGTGTAGAAGTATGTGTTTGTGTGGAACCCTAACTTTCCATGCACCTGCATAAACACATTCAGATTAAGCCCTTGTCTCTGATTAAAGGTGGAGTTTGGGTCTCAGGAAGAACATCCAGAGACCATCATCTGGCATTGCTTTGCAGATGTGCATCTGCTTACAAAAGAGAAGATTAAATACCCTTCAACCCTGCTGACTGCATTATGACTCTTATCTGTCCTGTCTTATCCTTCCAGTGCAGATGCTAATGAAGAGTGAATGTCACAACTCAAGAACAGGCAGGAAATAATGGATGACGTGAACAGTTACTGTATTTAGTTAATAAATAATAGTAAAATCTAAATTTTTGTCAGTTTTCAACCAGCCTTCACCCAAAAAAGAAAAGTAAATGATGCCAAAATCTTTATTGTGGTTGAAAATGAGCAAACTTGTCCTTTAAAGGCATCATTCGCCCAAAAATCAAGATTTTGCTGTCATTTACTTCATTTTCTTGTGTAATTCTAATTCTTAAGCTCTTCTGAATATTTCCGAAAACCGATGCACCGGTTCTTGAGTCGAGAACGAGTCTCTCTTCACAGCAGTTCAGTCAGTGTACTGTTTGAGTAAATGAATTACTCCGGGATATTGGATTGTTTGAACTCAGAGGGAGTGTCAGACACATTAAACAAGTCAACAGCTTAAGTCATTTGAGGATTAATGTGTATTGGAGACGCAAACCGTTTAAAACGATTCAGTTCTGATTTGGTGAACTGGTTCAAAAAGATCTGATTACACAGAGTGATTCGTTTGCAGTGTTTTGAAATCTCACAACAGACACGGAAGAGAAGACAATGCTCTTTTATTGATTCATAAGGTATAATTTTTGGGTGAACTATCCCTTTAAGGTATTGTACATTTTCAGTCCCCGGTCACTTCCATTATATAAGACACAGATTACTCGTCAAAATTGCAAAAAAAAAAAAGAAAATTAAAATGTTCTCATAGAATGACGAGTCAGAAACAGGGCAAAAACAAGTCTAAAAACTATAATTAGGCAATTGTGGCAAAAGCAAGTCTAAAATTCAAAATGAAGAAAGGGGAGAGCAGCTGCTGAACTGCCTTTAATGCATTTAGAAAAATACAAACAGACATCGCTGTAAGTGTACATTTGTGTGAGGAGGAAATGAGTCATTAGTTTAATTGATTGACAGCTCCTGGGTGTGCCAGCTAAACTCCCCAGCGTTCTCCAGTTCAGAGGGGAGCCATAAAACATACAGGTCATTTCCTGTTGTTTTCACCTTCTGCTGCTGCCTCGCACTTCCCCTCTGCATAAATGTCTGTCTTTTATTTTGTCTCTCCTTTCATTTCACTGCAAGTCTCTCCAAGATAAATTAGTTTAAATTCTGTTTTTTAATCTGCTGACTCTATTGGCCTTAACAAAATCCAATCCTTCTTGAACTTTCCATGTTTCCCATCCTCTTATGCAAACCCCCGACTTCACTGAGTGTGTCAGTAATGCCACATTTAAAGCGCCAAGTGTCTTCTCACCTCTTCCATTTCGTCATCACCCAAAAACTGCAGGAAAACACAGGAGACTCGGAAGCTGAGGTGGGATAGCAGTACATTTTGTGCCAGTTGTTCATGTTAATCTTCGTGTTTGTAACTAAGAAAGATGTATAGCTGGATGATACTGGCTTATAGACAAAATGCACAGTTGAATCCTTGAATCTTCAGGCATCACAAACTGCATTTTCTTCTGTTCTTTAACTGCACAAGGCCAAGATATTCAAGTATATATTCACTTTAAAAATTACTGTTGGACTTGATCACATCTTAAAATTTTGTGATGGAATAACTTTCCCAGATGTAATTTGATGAGATGACTCAAATACCCAAGGTGTCACTAAATACAACTCATTTCACGGTGACTAAAGGCAGCACACACAAAACTGAAACAAAAATTGTTTTTTGTTTTGTTTTGTTTTTTTTACAATAAAAAAAAGGAAAAAACAAGAAAAAAAAAAAACAAATACTGATTAAGGATTATTGAATATTGTTAAAAGTTTTAAACACTGATAATATTGCACAAAATTGACAATTATTTCAGAAGAATCAGGTGACACTGAAGTATGAAGTACTGGCTGCTGAAAATTCAGCTTTGCCATCATAGGAACAAGTAATTGTAAGTGTAAAAATATTTCACAGTATCACTGTTTTTACTGTATTTTGATCAAATAAATGTAGCCTTTCAGTGGTGCACATGAACTCAATGTGACATGTTTCTGGATCAGCTACAAACAGTAACTCTGATTTAGTTGACTCAGGAAACAGGAAGCACTCTGGAGAGTAAAGAAAACCCAGACAAATGATTGAACATCAGGACACTCTGAACTACTCCAATGCAGGAATGCAGGTTCACTAAGGGAGCAGATAAAAAATGCTTTTGAAAGAAAATCTTTCACCCTGTATTCCCCCTCATCTTCCAAATCTGTACTCTGCCACTCTCTGAACACAAAAGGATAATGTTTTTAGAAACTATGAAGAAGAATACTTTTTGGATTTTTTCCCACAGATACGCAACACACATTCCATACCAAGAGAGGATGGGAACTTATCAACAAGCCATGATAATTCAGAGTTTCCTCACCCATCTGTGTGAATGTGGAATATTATGTTCCAAGGCAGAAATCCAAGCAGTAGTGAGTAGACCCAGCCCCAGCCATGGATCATATTAGTCACAAGAACTCTCTGAGGCCTAAAACCTCAGTGGAGCTGTGCATGTTCCTTACACCCCATTACAACACACGATTTTACAAAAGCACAACCCCGTTGTCATTGCTTTGACTAACAGACTTCTAGAAGAAAGCACATTACATTAATGCAGTCAGCATGGAGAGAAAGAGAGCATCAATTTTATTATAATAAACAAAAACATTTGTTTAGAATCACCCAAGATGGGCATGGAAGACTAACACGTTTTTGGTGTTTTTATACTAAGAACATCTGCAGCAGACAAGGGCAAGATGAGTCATTTCTCCTGATTACAACAGAAGAGAATGTTCTCATGTTTTCACAAATTCTCCAATGAAGGACCAGAAGAAAATGAATTGCAAAAGAGATATATTACCCATTATGAGATTACACGTGACATCATCATCATCATGTTCTGGATGTGAATCACTTGGGCAGGTGCAGTGGGTCTCTGGGCTGGGTTGGGTGCTGTGTAATGTTCCCTCTAATATTTGTTTAGCTGACTACTTCTACTGGAAAACCGAACCTTCAGACAATGAGCAGAAACACCTCGTATCAAAGTTGCCAACTTTGGTTTCCTGGCTGGAGTGGGATTTTGATGACATGGGCTAAACCAATGACATGCCCATATTTAAGGTTTCAAGGATCAGGTTGTTTAAAAGTTTTTTTTATTTATTTTTTATTTCATTTAATAAGCTATTTGGACTTTTGTTTTCAATAAAGACTGCTGTGCTTAGGTCCTGTTTTTTGTCCCTCACTGCACAGTGATAAAGTCTTTTTATCAGAGTTGTTTATTGTTTATTTGAGAGGGTTTTATTTTATACTAAAAACTAATAACCTAGGCTAAATATTTAGGTTAAATGTAATTGAATTCAAGGTATTTCAAATATTATTATTTGAAAGGATAGTTTACCCAAAATGTTACATTTTTAGTAATGCTCTCTCCCTCACACCATTCCAAAGTGCATGGCATTCATCCAGTGCTTCACACGGTCATAGATGGTGGAAATTGTACCTGTTACTTCTGGTGTTTTAATGCCATTTGGAAAACCAGTGTAAAATTATATTTTAAACACTTACTGGACTGAGTGTCAAGCGCCGGATGGCTCACAGGAAATCAATGATATTACTGTAAAACTGGTTAAAAATTGTAATACTTTTAATCAAAACTATAAAATTGTTAGTGAACCACATTTACTTTTTTTTTTTTTTTTTTACTTTGGTGTTTTATAAAATATTAAAAAGAAGTCACAACGTTCTGCCATTTTTTTTTATTCATATTTCTGTTCCACAGAAGAAAGCAAATCATAGCGGTTTGATATTAGGGTGAGAACGTGATGAGAGAATGTTCATTTCTAAGTAAAATCTTTGTTTAAATTGGTCTCATGTTGCTGTTATTTTTCTATCAAGATCTCAATCTTGAGTAAGGTAGGATGCAGAGTCATGGGCATAACAACCATAGTATGTGGATGGGACAAGATCCATCCACTTTTTAAGACCTATGCTATTGGACCCACTCACTTTCACTGTTTCTAATTCAGCACATCTATTCACTTTTCAGAGCACCGTCAGTCAAATACATTCACTTGAGGAAGGCCTGAATAAATTTAACTCCATTCCGTGTTTGAACTATATGGAATTACATTTGTTTCAATAATAATGAATGAAACTTTATAAAACTGAACGCAACTTTTTCAGAAACTATCAAAAATATGCCATTACAAAAGAAGAAAAACACAATGAAAATGAAAAAAAAAAAAATAACACAGTTGCACAAATGTAACAGGCTCTTCAAATATGCTTCATTCTTTGTTAATGTTTTCCAAAGATTCGTTTTCGTTAATCGTGGATTATGAATGCATTGCCACAGATTTCGCTTTTGCTTCGCAGTTTTTCGTTTGGTGTTTTGACACAAACTTCTCGTGGGGGTGGGCTTAACAGTGATCTACTCTGATTGGATAGTGAGCTTTTGATGGACAGGTGCTCTCTGACCCGGAAGTACAGATGCCACTCAGTGGCGCCATAGAGTGGCGCGCATATTGGAAAGCTCTCGCTGTGATTTGTATTACTTAATATGTAAATAATATTTGACATTCGATCGTCTCAGTCTGTAAAGATGAGCTCTCGTCCTTCAAGGTAGCTTGAAGTAAGTTTGTGTTACTGAATGACAATAATTACCCGCAACAAATTGTAGCACACTTTAAAAAATGAAAAACGTGTATCAATGTTATTGGTTACTTTAGTAACACAAGCTTACTTAAAGCTTCCTTGAAGGACAAGCAAGAGGATGAAGATAACGCCACTCCGTGTCTCTGTCTCCTGAAAGCTCATCTTTACTGAGACGATCGAAGGTCAAATATTATTTACATATTTAGTAATACAAGGCCTGACGTATTGCATAAAAATCACAGCGAGAGCTTTTATTTCTTTTTCTTTTTTTATTAATGCAGAGAACAAAACATACAAAAGTATAAACATACATCACATAATTTCACCCACAAAAAAAAAAAAAAACAACACAATCAAGAATAAAACAGAACTAAAGAAAAGAGGGCCAAAATCTAAACAAAATTACACAAGGAGATCAAAGGCAGAGCAAATTTTAACAGTCCTTATAGCTTTCTTATTAGTAGATACTGAGATTACATTCAAATAGTTTCCATTTCTTTTAGAAAAACAGAGAAGATATTTTTGTTTGTGGAGTCAGAATCATAATACCCAAATATAATGTTTTTCATATGTACTGAGAAGCCTGGCAAAATCTTACACTTGACAAACACACCAATATCATTCCAAAGTTTCTGAGTGTAGTGACATGACCGAAATAAGTGTACAGTTTCTTCAGAACTCGAACAAAACGAGCATGTAAGATCAATGTCAGATTTGAATCTTTGTTTAAACTTCTTTACAGGGTAGAACCTGTGTATGAGCTTAAAATAAATTTATTTCACTTTGTCTGTGAAAATTTTTTTCATTTTCATTGTGTTTTTCTTCTTTTGTAATGGCATATGTTTGATAGTTTCTGAAAAAGTTATGTTCAGTTTTATAAAGTTACGTTCATTATTATTGAACTAAATGTAATTCCATATAACTACAGCCTTTGCTGTGTGCTCATATACTGTCATTTAAGTGAATGGTATTTAAGTGATATTTAAGTGAATGTTTATAATTTTTTGTTTAAAACAACTAACTAGACTTTTGTTGCTGTGTTAATTTCTGTGAAACTAACTAACCTTAGAAGGCACCAGAATACAGGAAATGGCATATACTCCAGTAAAAGTTTTCTGCGGGAGGACCCACACAGATTTTTTATTTTAAATAGTTTTGCTTCCAATGCCCATGTGCAGAGTCAAGAAAATTATTATTAATACTTGTCTCAGCATATAATCAGCAATATTTAAGCTGTTTAATTGTTATCGAGTAGGGCTCCCAGACTAAAGACTTTTATCATTGACTAGAAGTCATACATTTAAGTCATTAGTAAACACGTTTATTAATTTAATTATTTTAAAGACTTATTATGGTTTAGTTCCCCAGCCTCTATTATATATTTAAAGGGGTCATATGATGCAATTCAAATGTTTCTTTTCTCTTTGGAGTGTTACAAAAGACGATCTGTAAAGTTGCAAAGACTAAAGTCCAAAGAGAAATTCTTTATAAAAGTTAATACTCGTCCACACCCCCCTAAAACAGCTTGCAATGGCGCCACATATTTATGTCACAATGTGGGAAGATTTGCATAACGCCGCCCAGATGTTCACGCAAAGAAATAAGGCATACCTTTGTTTATTGTTGTAGTATTGTTGCTGCCGCCACCATGTCGTATAGACGCTGTGTGTTTCACTGTGAAAGCGAAACTACTTTGCCTTCCAAAAGAGGACGAAATCTGCTTGTCATGCCTAGAGCTGATCCGTGCTGGTCGCTGAGGAAATACATCAACTTTGCCCTGTGGATGGCCAGATCAGCTTTCACCGTGGAGGTATCATGCTTGAGGTATTCGGCCAATCACAATGCACACCTCGGTTTTCAGACCGATGAGCTTTGTAAAAATCTACGCATCTACTGAGTAGCACTCACCAACCCTCACTATTTTCCATCATTGGGAAGGTACAACAACTACTGTAGGGATGTATTTACACAAGACTGAGACTGATGCCAGAAGACTTGGCATTAACGCAATTACTGTATAATGACTTGGGACTGTTGCTTATACTTCTATTCGTTTGTTTGACATATTAGTTAGTCTTGTGCCATTTGGATACCGATATCCACACTGAGAGATATCTCATTAGGAATAGCGTCATTGGTGATGTGCAGATCCATGCTAAGTAAACAGTGGGCAAGTCTTGTAATGTGAGGCATGCTAGTGATGTTATGACAATGATGAGACGTCTAACTGACTCAAAGAATCAGATACAATTCTTCGGTTTGACGTTTTGGCTGAGGGTAGAAAATATTTCAGCATGATGAAAGGGATACATTTCAGGAAGATCTGAACTTGAGAGCGACCTCAGCCATCTGTACCTATCCAGAGCTCTGCCCAGCACACTGTCTTTGTCTTTAAAAGGTAAATGTGAGCTTCATCCTCTCATCTTCCCCTAATGGGTGCCAGGAAACACACAGACAGAGTGAACACACGCGAGAGAGACCGAGTTGGAGAAATGAAGTGTGAGGAAGTCCAGACCTCCATGTTCATCTATGTTTGTACTGTATGTGCGCCATTAATGCCATCCCAACAACTTTACAAAATTATACACACATTAGATCCATATACAGTCACGCTGGGTTCTGGGGGTCCACTGGGTTCCAAAATAAAAACACTCAATTAAAACTCGGTTCCCATGACTTTCTGAATTCACAATGCACTAAATTTTTCACATTTACATATTTTGCTGATGCTATTTATGTCATTAAGATGTCTAGTATAAGGTATTTTTTGTTTGTTTGTTTGTTTTTAACTAAACAGAAATGGAATTAATGGAAATTATTCATGTCTGGCGTACAAAAACAAAAAACAAAAAAACTCATATTTCAATCTGGTCTGAGTGTTTAATCTCCATCGGGAGCACTCAGGAACGCCCTCTAACAAAAAAATGATGGGAAATAAGGCCAAATAAACATTCTTAAGACCAGAGTGTCAATGTGCTTGGATGATGGGAAAATCCTCCTGGATCTGAGTCCAGTTGAGTCTCTTCTGAGCTTTAGACCAAAGGTTACGGGTCAAAGATCTTCGTGTCAAAGTGTCATGAATGGACACAGACTGAACTGAACCATGTACTTCATGTTTTCATTCGACTAAGTCGACAGACTACAGCTCACAGGCACAGTTCTTTATCAGAACATTTATGAGGTTTTGATTGATGAATTCTGTAAGCAGATTTAATTTTATAGAGTAACTAAATACAAAAATCGAACAAATATTCAGATATGATAATAATGGTACTTAAAGATTAGTGATGCTTTTGAAGCATTTCATTAAACAAGGTTTTGTTCAACTTCGCCCCCCACCCTGCCCATTACTTCTAAATTAAGATGTTTTTCTAAGTAAAAATCGTGAGAACATTATTAGTGTACAGTTCCTCAGAGAACAGTAAAAAATTATACAAAATGCAGTTCATAACCCAATAATAAAAAAAATGTCCTCGCTCTTCAGAGCTTGGAAGATTTATGAACTTTATTTTGCTTCAAAGTCTCGACCACCATTCACTGCCATTATAAGGCTCAGAGCTAGGCATTTTAAATATAACTCTGATTATACTCATCGAAAAGAAGAAAGTAATATACACCTAGAATGGCTTGAGGGTGAGTAAATCATAGGGTAGTTTTCATTTTGGGGTGAACTCTACCTTTAAATAAAGGGTAACTAAAAAACAATTGAGCAGGGTACTCCATTATCGGCCAACTAAGAAGAACATTGGTGCAGTCTATTGATAGGGCAGGGATATCTCCAGCATTTTATTTTATTTTATTTTACAGTGCTTACTTAAAAGGATAGACATAATGAAAATGATGTCATTAATAACTCACCCTCATGTTGTTCCAAACACGTAAGACCTCCATTCATCTTCAGAACACAGTTTAAGATATTTTAGATTTAGTCCGGGAGCTTTCTGTCCCTACTGTACATGTCCAGAAAGGTAATCATCAAAGTAGTCCATGTGACATCAGAGGGTCAGTTACAATTTTTTGAAGCATCGAAAATACATTTTGGTCCAAAAAAAAAAAAAAAAATTACGACTTTATTCAGCATTGTCTTCTCTTCCGTGTCTGTTGTGAGCACGTTGACAACACAATGTAGTGATATATGGTTTGCAAATGAATCATTCGATGTTTTTTAATGTGGATGACACTCCCTCTGAGTTCAAACAAACCAATATCCCGGAGTAATTCATTTACTAAAAGAGTACATTGACTGAACTGCTGTGAAGAGAGAACTGAAGATGAACACCGAGCCGAGCCAGATAACAAATGAAAGACTGACTCGTTCTCGAGTCAAGAACAGGTTGCATCGGTTTCCAGATCACCAGTAGTGATGGCAAGTTCAGTTCTTTCGGACAGTTTGATTCAATAAAACTAAATCTGAAATCTGAAAAAATAAACTGGTGAAAGAAAATGGTTCACCGGTTCTTTTGCGCTTTTTGTTTTTCTTACCTTTCTGGACATGGACAGTATACCGTACATAGGTTTTCAATGGAGGGACAGAAAGCTCTCGGACTAAATCTAAAATATCTTAAACTGTGTTCCGAAGATGAACAGGGTTGGAAAATGATGGAAAATTCTCACGGGTTTGGAATGACATGACGGTGAGTCATGAATGACAACATTTTCATTTTTGGGTGAACTATCCATTTAAATATTTCATACTGCCAAATACTTGAAACTTTTATCTGAACATTTTAATATGTTATCATAATCACAAAGGCCTAGCTGGATGACATGAACACAGGTGTATCTGGAGCAGTAAACCTCTCCATACGCCCCTAAATTAAGACATATTCTGGATATGTGGATTTGACTGTTCAGTTAAGAGCCGGTGCAATACTTCCATACATGGTGTTCTGACAAAGAGATAATGCATTAATGCATTCGATGTTAAACACTACAGTACAGTTGCTTCATGTCACTAAATGTTTCATGTTCCTCTGGAGGTATATTTGGAGAACATGTCCCAGTTAACCTCCCACTGGAGCTGATTTTATTTAGTCTGTGACTAAATATCTTCACAATGAAATATCTCCAGTCCTTGGGAACTTTAGGAAATATCTCCAGGCTCTGGGGCTGCTTCACACAGATACAGCACATACACTCCTGGTCACTTCTTTAATAGACCACCCCCCCACCCCCCAGTATTTACACAGTGTTACTGACTGGGCTAAAGGACTAGAGCGGTTGCCATGGTTCATTCTGTTGGCTTAGTAACAGATATCTCCCTTAAGAAAGGCAGGAATCTAAACAGGATGGTGGAGACATAGATAGAGAGAGAGAGAGAGAGAGAGGCACTAAGTGGGTCTCTGAAAATATAAAAATTAAAAGTGTCATCCTTGTGTAAAACCCTGTTTAAGCAAATCATTTACAGTGGGCCAAAAAGTATTTGTACAATTTTAATGTTATGAATGCCACTGCATTAGATACAAATGATTAAACTAAATATCACCAGCAAACAAATTATATGAAAACATGTTCTACTAACACTTGAAAAATATTATACAGCATTGATTATTTTAGAATTTAAAACATAGCACACAAACCCCTTTCACACACACAGTCTTTACTGGTAAATTGTCAGAAAATTACCATTAATAGATTATATGTCAAAAACAGCTTTTCAAAAATTGCTATTTACTGGTATGCAAAGCATTTACATTTATTTACATGTATTCATTTAGCAGACGCTTTTATCCAAAGCGACTTACAAATGAGAACAGTGGAAGCAATCAAAAACAACAAAAAGAGCAATGATATATAAGTGCTATAACAAGTCTCAGTTAGTTTAACACAGTACACGTAGCAAGGGCTTTTAAAAAAATATAATAAATAAAAAGAAAACAGATCAAATAGAAAAAGAATAGAGCAAGCTAATGTTAGAGGTCATATATATATATATATATATATATATATAGAGAGAGAGAGAGAGAGAGAGAGAGAGAGAGAGAGAGAGAGAGAGAGAGAGAGAGATTACCAGTATGAGCACGTACGAGCTCAGAACGCGCTGATGTAAGACGTCTACTCTGGACTAGTCCTAACAATCTGACACAGATGATGCATTTACGGTGTAATTCCATTTTAAAGTCATCTAATACGATGTCTCTGGGCCAAAAGCAGCTGCATGAATGTGAACGTTTGACACAAGAATGAAAACACTGACAAAACACTGACTGCATACCCCTCCGTGTTTACAAACATAGCCACTTGGAATGACTTCATAAAACTGCATTTATGTAATGCAATGACATTCACACAGTTATTTATTGTGTGGCTTAAATGACCAAATACTATTTGGGTCACCATGCTTATGCATAGAGGCACTTACAATGGAGCTGAAAACAGCTGCTCTCTCTGAAATATAGGTGCTGGTCATATAATTAGATTATCATCAGAAAGTTGATGTATTACACTACTTCCATTCAAAAAGTGAAACTTGTATATTATATTCATTCATTACACTCCGACTGATATATTTCAAATGTTTATTTCTTTATTTTGATGTTTATAACTGACAACTAAGGAAAATCCCAAATTCAGTTCATCCCATATTCTAATTATATGACCAGCACCTGTAGGTGGCTAAATAAAGTGTCAACCATTAGAACTGAACCAAATCCCCCGGCTTCATTTTCAAACAACTCCTCTTAACCTCTGACAAATAAAGCATATGTGAGACAAAAACATTTTTTGAAAATGAGTATGTTATTTAATATTGCATATATGCAATTAGCCCATAGAGAAGTCCTCCAGATGAAAAATGTGAACTGTGTAAACTCGACTGAACGAGTGTATACTTGGTAGTTAAGATTTTTAAATTGTTTTTGAAAGATGTCTCTTATTCTCAAAAAAGCTGTATTTATTTGATTAAAATACAGTAAAAACAGTAATATTGTGAAATATTAATATTTTAACTGTTGTTAATATTTTGTGAAATCTTTGATACATTTTTTTTTTCAGAATTTTTTGTTGAATACAAAGTCGAAAATCACAGTGTTTAAAATAAAAATCTTTTGAACGTTAAATGTCTTTTGTAATGTAAATGTCTTTATTGTCACTGCGTTGACACATTTCATATGTATACAATAAAATGATACTGACAATCAAATATTTATTTGAAAACACAAAGACTAATTGAGTTAGGCCTGGTTCACACGGGACGATTTTAAAATTGTCGGCCGATTTTCCAAATATGAGAGACCCCACACACAGCGATAAAAAATCACGGGTCTAACAGTTTTGGTCGTTCCGTGTGTGGTGTGCAGCCACACGGCAATATCAACACATCACACACGAACCGATTTGACTCCCGAGCATTCCCAGGTCAGACGGGAAATCTCGCAAAATCCCTCGAGATCAAACGTGACTTTAGAGTAAACAATCATGGCGGACGAAGAGGATGCAGTGGCCATAGTTTGTTCTTGGTTTTTAACTGAAAAAAAAAAACATAAGAAAAACAAGAAAAGGCGATGGTCAAAGAGGTGGAGACAACGCGAGCATGGACTATACTTGCTATATCATAATATGGAAATAAGTTGTTGTTTTATCTCATATAAATGTTGTTACGTACTACACAGATTAATAACCGTTGAAATAAACGTTCATATATTCATTTCCGTGTACTCTGGTGGACTGCAGTTGTGGATGTAGTTATGCCCATCGACTTTATTTGTATTTGTTATATTATATACGCCGGCTGTTTTGATTTTGTTTCCCGGTACTATCACTGCCTCGTCACCTCGCTTTCTGATTGGCTACACGCCACAGTCCACAGGCTGCGTGATTGTTTGTCCTCGGGGGACACCACACACGAGAAGAAATCGGGCAAAATAAATCCAACATGTTGGATATCCCCGATTTGAGATCGGAGCGGTCCCGACATTCTTCCGAGCAGAGGAGATTAGTCTTAACACACCACACACGGCAGGAATATTTGATCAGATTATTTTACGATAATCGGAGCATCCTAAGATTGTCGGAAGGGCTGAATCGGGGCTAAAATCGGCCCAATTATCCTGCCGTGTGAACCAGCCTTTAAGTGTCCGAGTGATCCGCTGTTTCGCTTGGACCTGGTCCTTATAAAAACCTTCAGAAGGGACAGAGCCTGGGGCAAGCAGTGGGTGCACAACTGAACTGATCTTAAGTAAAAAACAGCAGCATCAATACACAACCCGGCATCTGTAGACTGTATTTAGGGAACCATTTGTCAACAGTATTATTGAAAGTGTCACAAAGACACTTTCCAGCCATAATAAATCATTTGACATTCTCCTGATAACTGGCTTGGGCTCTGAGGATGCATTCTGCACAGATCAGCTAGACTGGGATCCTGTGTTTATTATACTTTTAATCTGTTTAGATTTGGCTGTAATTGGTCCAGACACATCATCTTTTGGGCTCTGGCCCACGTGTTGCTGCACGTGCCTCACACTGCACCAAGTATTTGAATCCAGAGCTAAACAAAAAGAGGACATGAAATAAATTACAGTAAACAATGCAATGTGTAAACACTGAAACTGTGCCTGAAATATTTTCCTCCCATTGGTTTTGGTTCATTTTGTGTCCAGAATGCCATTTTTTGGCATGCTTTGTTTTCCATTAGCATGTCTACATGAGTGCATGAGATGTTGTCTGCGGCCGACATGTGTTGGAAGGTCTGCTTGGGCCCCTACTTTTTGAGGAGGTGCTTGTAGCCAGAGGCACCTGCACCGTTACCTCAAGATTCAGGAATGAGCCCTCTGAAGCTCAGCACAGGAGTGCAGACAGGATCCAGCTGTGATGTAAGAGAGAATGAGGCTGGGGACCTGAACTAAACCACTTCAACCAGATAATCTATAACATTACGGACCCTTTAACTTTCACATCCTAACAGACATGCACATGGGATTTAGAGCCCTGCTTTATAAAATCAAACACCTCTTGAACTGGAAATATCAAGTTTCCTTTGAGGAAACCATGACATGTTTATGTCACTTTGGGTAACATGTTTTCATCTTTAGACTGATTGAGTAATGATAGCTACAGTACCACACGTTTACTCTGTTTGGGGTGGCAAGCATTTTAATTTGTGTCACTTTTTTTTCTACAATGGGAATTTTAAGTAAAATATAAGTTGCTTAAAGGAATATTTAGGGTTTAATATACAGGTCATTCTCAAAAAATAAGCATATTGTGATAAAGTTCATTATTTTCCATAATGTAATCATAAAAAATTAACTTTCATATATTCATTGCACAACAAGTGAAATATTTCAGGCCTTTTATTGTTTTAATACTGATGATTTTGGCATACAGCTCATGAAAACCCAAAATGCCTGTCTCAAAAAATTAGCATATTTCATCCGACCAATAAAAGAAAAGTGTTTTTAATACAAAAATTATCTTCACAATATCCCACAGATTCTCTATGGGGTTCAGGTCAGGAGAGTTGGCAGGCCAATTGAGCACAGTAATACAATGGTCAGTAAACCATTTACCAGTGGTTTTGCACTGTGAGCAGGTGCCAGGTCGTGCTGAAAAACGAAATCTTCATCTCAATAAAGCTTTTCAGCAGATGGAAGCATGAAGTGCTCCAAAATCTCCTGATATCTAGCTGCATTGACCCTGCCCTTGATAAAACACAGTGGACCAACACCAGCAGCTGACATGGCACCCCAGACCATCACTGACTGTGGGTACTTCACACTGGACTTCAGGCATTTTGGCATTTCCTTTTACCCAGTCTTCCTCCAGACTCTGGCACCTTGATTTTCGAATGACATGCAAAATTTGCTTTCATCCGAAAAAAGTACTTTGGATCACTGAGCAACAGTCCAGTGCTGCTTCTCTGTAGCCCATTTCCTGCACACCTGTGCACGGTGGCTCTGGATGTTTCTACTCCAGACTCAGTCCACTGCTTCCTCAAGGTCCCCTAAGGTTTGGAATCGATCCTTCTCAACAATCTTCCTCAGGGTCCGGTCACCTCTTCTCGTTGTGCAGCGTTTTTTGCCACACTTTTTCCTTCCAACAGACTTCCCACTGAGGTGCCTTGATACAGCACTCTGGGAACAGTCTATTCTTTAAGAAATTTCTTTCTGTGTCTTACCCTCTCGCTTGAGGGTGTCAATGATGGCCTTCTGCACAGCAGTCAGGTTTTGAGTAATGAACCAGGCTGGGAGTTTTTAAAAGCCTCAGGAATCTTTTGCAGGTGTTTAGAGTTAATTAGTTGATTCAGATTATTAGGTTAATAGCTTGTTTAGAGAACCTTTTCATGATATGCTAATTTTTTGAGATTCATGAGCTGTATGCCAAAATCATCAGTATTAAAAAAATAAAAGACCTGAAATATTTCAGTTGGTGTGCAATGAATCTAAAATATATGAAAGTTTAATTTTTATCATTACATTATGGAAAATAATGAACTTTATCACAATATGCTAATTTTTTTGAGAAGGACCTGTAAGTTAGGCTAATTCAACAGCATTTGAGACATAATTTTTATGACCAAAAAAAAAAAAAAATGTATTCATCTTGTGCAACAAATGCTGTCGATTGAGCTCAAAAAGGTAGCTCGCCAAAAACAAGCATGTTTGAGCTTCTGTTTTTAACTCCAACAAATAGTTAGTCCCACCCCCAAAAAACTCTATAGACACCTATAAGCCACATTAACACAGACATGTGTTGATTATGTTATTCAGTAGCTTAGCATACTTGATGACCTGCCACCCACTGCAGTTCCAGCTGTGCTAAACACTGCCCACCAGCAGACCAGCTGGCCAACCAGGGCAGAGCTCCAAACGTGGGTGGACTGAAGGCCTGCCGCTTGATTCAGCTGACTAAAGGAAACTATTGACTATTGACACACAATGGTCAATTGAGGGAAAGGACCCATTGCTGATTATCCAGTCATTTTACTCCATCCACTCCATCATCTGTAGCTTTCAGAAGATGCCAGTATCCTCAGCAAGCTATCGTGACAAAAATGTGAATTGAACGTTACCAGCTCGCAGCCACTGCTGAGGGGACAAGGGGATTTGATGGGGAACATATGGAAAGTGTTGCTGAACTACCAGCTGCTGGATCCTTTTTAAAAAGCTTTGATATGGATTTTCTTAATCCTTTTTAAGGCATATTCACACTAAATAAAAAATGTTCAGCCCATATTCTCTATAAACCCCTTCATGTTGTAGCTTTCTCTTTTGTAATTGGTGAATCAGCAAACACTTCAGTCAAGCATTTCATTTTTTTAATTTATTTTTTATTTATTTGGTACAGAATTCAACAGGTTTTCACATGCCTGAATTTCTGACTATTCATTTTGTATTACTACAAAGAGAGAATATGCACTACTGTTCAAAAGACTGGGGTTGCTAAGAGTTTTTACGCTTTTTTTTTTTAATTCTCACCGAGGTTGCATTCATTTGATTTAACAGTAACATTTTGAATATGATGGCAAAGCTGAATTTCCTCAGACCATTACAGATATTATAATGCATATATATTATCCATATAAAATCTATACAAATAAATTATTTCCAAAATTGTAAGACTTTTCTGTGTTGTAATTGTGGTCATATTCCATTAGACGGCTAAAAATTCTATACTGTTTAATGAGTAAATAGTATTAACCACAGAACATCACATAATCACCTTTATATGACCACTACCTCTTATTCTCATTTGTGGTCTTCTAAGAAATTACACCACTCCACTTTTTTGGCCCTGGTGTCCATTCCATGGTGTGTTTATCATTGTGACATTTAAGTATGACGTATGCAAGTGCACATGGCAGCAGAACAGTAATTACATGTCATACATGTAATGTTCCTGTGGGAGGAAAGGGTCTGAATAGAGAGAGAGAGATATAACATAATCTGATTCTATTCAATATAAAGTCATGAGAGACTGATCTACTTCTTCCTGTCCAGAAATAAATTATTGTACACTCCCAAAAAGAGGGAGAGAGAGAGAAGACTGTAATAATCCCTCACTCTCATCCAAATGTCACTGTATGGTGAAGAATTACTGGAAATAAGGCCAGGGATGTCAAGCATACACCCCATGGGCCAAATATAGCCCACAAAAGTGTCCCAGTGGGATGATTTGAACAATAATCTAAAATATTAAATAAAGCTTTATTTAGAAAAAATGTATTCGCTATGCAATATTGTATTTTTTTATACATAAATTGCTAATTTATTTGTGTTGATCTTGAGTCTAGGAACACCTAACACACACATTATAAACGGCGCCAGAATGTAAGTGATGATGCTGCTCTGCAAGTGAAAATGTCCAAAAGAAGAAGTTTGACCCGGAAGGGCGAATATTTCAGGAGAAATGGAAAGAAAGATATTTGTTCTTTGATATCAGCTGTATGTTTAATAACAACCCATGGCTGTGGTAAAGCTGTGCAATAATAAACAACAATATGAGGTGCACTGGACAGATTGGGATGGGAAAAAATGAGGTAAGGGTGCCCAATATTTATTGTCTACTATAATATCATAATTGTTGTTTTTACGATGTGAGAGCAGACATTATATAACTCACAAAACGGACATCCTGGGAGTCTTTTACTGCCGGATGAAGGCTTTTAGAATGCTGTTATAATGTTAAAAATACGCTGTAATAATAATAATACATGTTTTTTAGCAGCAATTCAGAACATTAGAATGATTCCTGAAGGATCATGTGACACTGAAGACTGGAGGAATGATGCTAAAAAAATCAGCTTTGAAATCACAAGAATAAAATTATATTTTAAAATGTATTCAAATAGAAAGCAGTTATTTTAAATAGTCAAACAAAAAAAATTCACAATATCACTGCTTTTGCTGTATTTTGAATCAAATAAATGCAGACTTGGGTAACAGAGGAGAATCTGTAAAATAACATTACAAACCTTTCTGTTTAAAAACTTTTTGACTGGTAGTGTATTTTAAAACAGGTTGGTCATCAATGGCAGGCGTGGCAAAATGTTTATTCTGGGCCCTGATCTGAGAGATGGTAGATGCTGATATGATATAATAACGCTCTGTGTTCTTCACATTGTAGACAGATACGCTCTTTAGGAAGATGTTTAGGATAAGACTGACTGACTGTGAATCAGTCCAAAGCAAGACTTCTCTACAGGAAGTGTGCCTGTCTGAGACAAGCAGACAGATGTTTTGGACATACGTCAAACCTCATGTGCATCTGTTCAGTGGCCTTCATCTTGATTCCTTTGAAGTCACTCGTGGTGATTTTGGTTAGATCACTGTTTAGACTGCCCACTGAGTGGAAACTGCTGGTCTAAATCCTGTGTTGAGACTAACACAAAAAGCAGGGCCTTTAGTAAAACAGGGGTATCTTTATCATAAAGTCCAAATAGACCACTGATATTTAAAATAGCCATAAAAGAGTGTTTACTAGTCTACTGTGAATGTCATTATGGTATTTACTAGTCCCTTGTGACATATTTGTTTCATAAATACAGGTCATTTTTATTTTACTTTACTTTTTTGCATTCTAGTACATTGTGTTGTTTAAAGGAAACTGCACAAATCAGCCATTCAATGATTATTGGGTTGCACAAACAGGCTTTTGGCCAGTCTGTTCTTCAAAAAGTTGGAAAAAGCCTAAGTCTGAAAGTTATTCGGGCTGCATGACTTGTGCATTTAAAAGAAAGATTCAAGGTCTGAATGTTATAAGGCAGGAGTACATATATAGATAGGTAGTCTTATATGTGGGGTCAATTTCTTTCTTTATCAATGAGAATAATTACAGCTGTTTAGATTACACAAACAGCACTCACTCAAAAAAAAAAAAAAAAAAAAAGAAGAAGAAGATCTGTGCCCAGTTGCATCTTGTGCTTCTTTCTGCCTACAGTGCTTCTTTTGTTTGTACGCTCTTTAAATCTAAAATGACTCCAAGACTCTACAGCTGAATATGGAAAGGGAACAGGCAAAGTGGAAGATGGTGATATTTAAAGGGGAAAAACATGCTTTGAGCTGAATAAAAAGAGAAGAAGAGTATCTTTCATTATGGATGCATGATGAAATGAAGATGGAATTCATCAGAATTATTATGGACTAGAGAGGTCTGTCTGAAAGAGGAAACAAATAATAATAATAAAACAAATCTGCTTTGCTTTTTGCTGCCTGAATGAATCTGTAGTCTTCAATATTAATCCATTTTAACTGTAGTGAGAGTAAAGGCATGGACTTGGGCAAGGGTGTCCAAACTCGGTTCTGAAGGGCCACTGTCTTGCAGAGTTGTCCTTGCCGGACAGTGTCCCTAGAGGAGCGGGACTGGACACCACTAAACTATGGTGTGTGTGTGTGATGCAGTAGACACCGACAGCAAACAAGTAAACAGAAGCTTGTAGTGAGACAGACACTAGGGATTCAGGAGCCCTACTGCATCCTCTCTCTCACACAAACACATGGAAGTCTATGAAAGGAGAAGCAGGATGCCAAACATTGATCCATTTATAGAGAATACATTTTTTACCCAGCACCCAAAAAAGACAGGCAAGAGGAACTGTGCCTCTTTCCCACCAAGATAAACTATTATGAGAGCCAAGCAATTATCTGATGATAAACATTCTGTTATACTTCCTGCTAAAATACAGCCATAAATTCTGTATGTGGGTCACTTACTCAAAATAGGGTTAGAGTTCATTTACTATCCTTCTGTAGCTCGAGTTCACTAAAGTCAAGTGTATTAAACATTTCCTCTCATCAAGTCACAACTCACTTCAGAAAGGGTATTGATTTGGGTTATTCTGCCTGACAGGACACTTCAGGTCCGTGGCATCTTTTAAAACTATTATTCTCAGCTAAGCTGCACAGTGCCAGGGCAGTTACATTCATAACATTTGTTAGACAAGAAAATGTGCTTACTGTGAACCACTGCTTGATCCTTCAAGATTCATTTGATCATTTTTTTACTGATAAAAGTACCACTGTGCATAAATCTAAATCATCAGTATATTGCAGATGTAGTAGTTAATCCAATAAAAACATAGTCTTAATTCATTTAAGACATAATCATTTAAAATATCCACAGTTTCTCTGGCCAAAAAAACAAACAAAAAAAACAATTATATATATAAATATATATAAAAAACAAATTAGTGTCACATTTTCCCCACTGGCCTTACATCTCAAGGCCAGGCAGAGGAGGGTCACAAGAGACCTAGTCAGAGACATGAACTATGTCCAGACATCTGTGAGGCTGTTTTTCCCTATAAACATCATCCATGAACACATTACCGCCGCTCCCTATACGCAGAGTACACAGTCTGCATAGGGCACCAACTCCCAGAGGGGGCACCTTCCCAGTTCCTCAAAAAAAAAAAAAAAAACATGCACCATTCTCCCATCCGCGCTTGCACCTCATGTTTGCAGCTGAATGTTCATAATTGATGGATGGACATCTATGCCCGGGTAAAGGACATCAGCAATCTGGCGCAGAGAAAGGAAAACTAAGGAAAGTTAAAAAAATAAAACAAATAAAAAACAGGCATAAAATTGGCTTGACGTTGGACTTTCGAGAGTCTCAAATTTAGGGACCGTCTCTAAAGTTACATGCTATATTAGTATACACTTTTCTAAAGTCAGTAGCATTTGAGGGAGAATGACTTACAATCATAAAAACAACTGTAATCGTTCATCTAGGTGTCAACTATAATGCACAATTGAACATAATGTTTAATATTTATTCAAATAAACTGTAAATCATATGTAAATTATGCTAATTTTTCACATGGCCTCAAACGCAAATTTGAAGCTCAGTAGAATTTGAGGAGAAAGACTTGCAGTCACAAAACAATTGTAATGTGTTCATTTAGGTGTCAGCTACAATTCACACCTCATACATTTTTAATATATATTAAATTACATTATAATTCATTTAGGTAAAATGTGGCCCATTTATCACTTTCAGGCACATTCCTGTGAAAGTATTTTTTTTTTTTTTAGTTTCCCTTACGAAAATTACCCATGGTTTTAACAATAACACCACAAATCATAGTTCTTGTAGCCATGGCAACTGCAAATTAACCATGGTTTTGTTACTTCAAATAATAATTTACAAAGAAGTATTAATATACTGTAATCTTTTGTTGTTGTTGTTGTTGTTGCTATAAAAACAGACCAAAGCCATCAATAGCCTTTAAAATGACTTAAATTATTTTTATTTTTATGCATCATATAAAAAAGCAATGAGGCAATAATGACTGGTTAATAATAACACTGTTAAAATATATAATGTAGGCAAATACAAAATAAACAATTAATGTACATGTTATTAAAAATGCCTTGTAATTGCTGCTGTTACAGGACAATCAATCTTTGTTTAGGCTACTGACCAAAAACAAGTTTGCTTTATATTTAGTCCCTTTATATGGCAAATATAAAAAAAAAAATCACTTTGTGAAGGTATAACGATGCAAATCCTGTTGTGCATTAAAACTATAAATCAACAGTGAAAAGCTAACTTATTTATAACAGAATGTCGGTAATGCTTTAGTAAAGGGACCAGTTCTCCCTATTAATTATTTGCTTATTAGCATGGCTATTATTAACATACTGGGGGTTTATTAGTACTTATAAAGCACATATTCTGCATGACCATATTCTACATGCCTAATCCTAGCCAATTGCTAAATTTAGCAACAATTGAACAACTATTAATAAGCAACAAATAATGAGTATATTGAGGCAAAACTCGTAGTTAAAAGTTTGTTGATACAGAGAATTGGACATTAGAATAAAGTGTGACCAGAATGTAAAACTGAACGGAAATATGACTTTTCAAGTGTGTCATAAAAATATAAACAGGAAGAGTTTGTCTGTGATTCCTTCCCTTTTCAGTCCAGTGGTGGCTCATGCCAGATCTCTCAGGGGGGGCACATGTTTGTTCGATTGATGAGGATAGTTCACCCATTCAATTGATAAATTAACAGCTAGTTAAAGATGTAAAGGGAACTGCACTACTATAGTATTAATTAAAAATAAACTGACATTAGGAATCAATCTCTTGCTCTCCTTATGTTTTTATATGCATGTTAACAGCAGCAGCAAATGAAGACTGATGCCAGGACGTGGTTTTCCAAAAAAAAACGTTTTACTTTGATTTCAGCTTAATAAGAAATAATTGAAGTCACATAAATCACTGTTTACACAACTCACTTATATTACTGCTCATTTATATCACATTCCTCACTTACATTACACTGCTTACTTAAATTACTCACTTATATTACACTGCTCCCAACTATCCATATGCATCTTTGCTCTTTCGTGTTTTTTCACCTTCTCCGAAAGATGATGCATTTCGGTGACACCTGTAGTTGTCCATGCAATGTCCGTCACGCTCTCGCGATGGAACAAAATGCAGCTGTAAATTAGCAGAATAAAGCGTCAGCTACTTCGCAGCCTATTAGCCTTTTTCTCTGCTCACTTCCTCGAAAATACTCGATTATACGGCTTCCCGCCCTTTGTAGATACTTGTTTGATGTTTAAATTTGGTCTTGGTTGTCCTAATTCTTTGATTGCCCATTTATCCTTATTGCTACAACAAATTAATGGTATTTCTTTCAGTGACACGATCGAATGAATCTACGCTGAGGTAACATTTGCTGTGATGTTGATCAAGTTCAGATGACAACTGAATTTGCATAGCTGTCCCCGTCTCTCTGTTTTTTTTTTTTTTTTTTTCACATTTGATAAAGATATTAAAGTAGTTTTTAATTTTTTCCTTGTTGTTAAAGTGAAAAATAGTTTTTAATAGTTTTTAACAATCGCCCTAATGGAGAAACCACCACTGTTTCAGTCTCTTCCCTTATGTTTAACAAAAGTAAAAATGTGTGCCCTTTACCTTCAGCAGCCATGGCACTTATTGTGACTCAACAGAACAATCAAACCCCTTTTCCTGAAAGTGCAGGAAATAAAAGTCAACTGAACTGACATCTCAAGTCATGCTCACAAGGACCTTCATATCCTGATGTTTGCTAAGGAATGTATTTCCTCTCTCCCTCAACCCTCTCTAAGGAGCTTTACTTTCACCACAGATGACGACAGGTCACAGATATGGTGAACAAACAGACAAGGTGTCTTGTACAGCCTGATACACTGTCAGACACCTACAATTCAATTTGGATTTGGTTTGTACTGTAAAAAAAAATCTGAAATGCTAAAATGAAGACATGCAACTTTTTGGAGTGTGCTTTAGGCCAAAATACCAACTGTAACCAACACAGTAAATTCACTATGTGTTCAACAAACTAATGATGTTTCGAGTTCAATATGCTTGCATTTTGAAATGAGGTTTCATTTTGTATTCTTGATTTAAAAATCTGTTTGGATTTTCAAATACCAATATAAATGATCAGTTAGCCATTGCATGATTTTGTCTCTCAGATTAGAATGCAAAGTGGTATATTTCTTGACAGATTCTGCATTTTGCATTGTGCATATTCCAGTGGTGATGAATTCAAATCCAACACAGTAGAACTGGATTGATAAAGATGCTGGTTTGGGTTCGCAGGCTGAAACAGACTTACCCTCGCACCCTTCTCAGGATAACACTGACACCCGCCGCTGCAGTCTCTGCCCCCACATGCTCCACCGCTCTTCTTCACTCCCTGAGAAAGAGAGAGAGGAAAAGACATGGTAAGATGGCACATGTTGAGATTGTTGGGTTATGTTCTTATTCTGCGCCAACATATGTAATGCCATAGGAAACAACAAAGTACATTAAATTTATAGCATGTTTAGAATTATAAATAACAGAAAAGAAAGCTGCAAAGTTGTGACGTCTTTTTTCTGATAAGGCATCTTGATATGGATTCCCATCATGTCCCAGACACTCTCATGACTAAGAGAGTGTTTAACTTACTAAAACAAGAACATACAAAAATCATCAACCACTTATCATTCATTTTTATTTTGGAAGAAAATAGGTGGTTGATGGTTTGTTTTTATTAAAACAGACAGATTTTGGGCCCTATCTTGCACCCAGCGCAATTGACTTTGTACACCGACGCATGTGTCATTCCTATTTTGCACCCGCGCAAAGCTCGCTTTTCCCTCCACAGAAGCACGTCGCTAAACTAGTGAATGAACTTGCGCTCCCTGGGCGGTTCAGCGCAAAAAAGGAGGCGTGTTCCGGCGCAAACAATCCCTGGTGCTATTTTGCTGTTCCATTAAACAATTGCGCCACTGACCAGAAAAAACCTAGTCTAAAGTCAGTGGCGCGTTGCGCGTTGTTCATTATGCTATTTTAAGGGCGCATGCTTGACCATAATGTATAGCGTGCACAACGCGCATACACTTTGCTCATGTAATCTACACAGATGCAACAGTTATTTTTGCAAATCATAAACTGTTACACTAAAAAAAATATTAACACATGAGATGACGGAAATCATTGTGGTGTGCCACGAAGATGTGAAAAAATAGGCATAAATCTAGCTTACAAATTATTCAGGCTAATTGTAGTAATTAAGGATCAGACCTGTTTGCCCAATAGTGGCAAGACATATAGGCTAAGTAAGGACATCTGACAAATATGTTTGTCCGTCAAGAACCAGGAAAAAAATCGATGAAACAATTGTGGCTATTTCCTCCCACGCCTGTTTAACCGACGCAATTTTGGGTGGGTTTCTCCCATCCCCATACAACACAACTTCTCTGTCTTTCACTGCTCTTACAAGAACATCAGTCTCCTCGGCTGTGAACCGCTCCTGGCGTGCGCCTTGTAAATACGCCATAATAATAGCAATCCATAATGGAACTTGCGCACCTGCTTTTAAAGGGAATGTTGGATGACGCTCTGATTGGTTTATTTCACGTTACGCCCAAACCACACCTATGAATAATGAAGCTACTTCAGACCAACCCATTTTAGATTTGCGCCGGGCGCAAGAGCCATTTATCCCGCCGGGAAAATAGCAACAGCGCCGAAACCCGCCCACAAAGTTACTTGCGCTTCGCGCTTTGACACTTGCGTTTCAGATCGTTAAAATAGGGCCCTTTGTGTTATGGGAAGATCACATTAAAGCTTTTACCATGCCTTCACCCTTTACTTTTGATACTTCTCAGCCTTGCCCCATTTTTTTTATTTATTATTATTTTTTTTTTTTACTAATTTAGTGTATATTTAGTACACATATAATGTTAATGTTATGAAATAAGCTTAACAAAAGACTTTAGCAGGCAACCATTCTGTTAAAACTATCAAATGTAATTTTTATCACACAATAAACCCTAATAATGTGAGATCTGAAGCCCATAACTGAACAAACACCCAACTGTGAATCAGAAAGTCTTTAAATATACCCTTTAAACAATGACTTAGCTGGACAACTAAGAACCAACTAAAATATTTGACCGTAAAGAAAAGTAAACTTAACTTGTGACATGCTTTAACCACAGGAATTCAGTTTAGGGAGTCTGCAAATGAACATTACTGAGCTAATGGATACATGAGTTATTTATTTATTGATTTTTTGTGGTGGAGAACCTTATTTATCGGAGGGTCTCATTCTATGACGGCAGCACATCTGCTCACACCTACACACTGATCCAATAGACTGCTGAAACAGCCCTGAGTGTCCATGAAACATATAAGGCCAAGACAAAACTGTCTGCTGTTTTTCTTGCTGTGCGACAAAGTGATTCAGAGACATTCTGTCTTGTTCGTCTGATATGAGATGCTGGGCAACCAACAGACAAAGGCCACATTGAGTCACAAAGAATTCTTTTAAAAGAGACCACAAGCAGATTCATGGTCCTCTAACAGAAGCAAAAATAAAGCTGCATGTCCTTCTTTTAAAATATCCATTCTGCAGAACCCAGATTTAGAATCAAATTAAACATTGAAATATTGAATATTTATCAAAAAGCTAAATTCTTAAGAGGATAGAGTAACAACTCAGCCTAATATCAAATATTAAATGGCAGAAGTAGGTGTACTGCTATTAATGATCTTGACTCTAGTGACTCCACAGGGAAGCATTGTTTTTCAGAAGGTGGGAAAGATTGAGAACTAAACAGGAGCACAAAAGTCATGCCAATTTAAACAATGAGTGCAAGACTGGCCAGTTTTTGTTTATTGCTAAATAGTTTTTGATTACAGCAGATGATGAGAGGACTATTGTGTTCTGTCCTGTTCCACCCCACACACACAAAAAAGACCTTTTCCACTGCTACCTGGAAAAACATTTCCTTACAAGTCTGAGACAACGATCACCTGATTAGCATTTGCACTGAGGAGTGTGTTTTTGTGCACGGAGGTAGGATGTTTTCCAAATCAAACCACTGGAGGACAAAGGGTAATGAGTAACAACGCTGAGTTATACCAGAAAAAGCTTGCCTACGGCAGCTCAGTGTCCTTTCATCCGGTCTTGTAATGATCGTACTACAGTTTCACACAGATATGAGGATTTTATTTCTAAACTGTGGTTTAATATTGGAGAAAATACATGTTCTTGTCATTATGTACTGCAGTTAACGGGTTGGATCATGTGTTGGAGCCATAACCTTGTGGGCTGCTCTCTGGCATATGATGAAACAGCACCTTAGGTGTCCCGAGTTTGAGCCCGGACTTGATGTCCTTTCCCAATCCTGTTCTCCTATAAAAATAAAAGCTTCTTTTGTTTCTTTTGTTTTATCTAAAAGGTCATCGTTCACCCAAAAATGAAACTACTATCATCATGTATTCCCGCTCATGACTTTCTAATCCTGTATGTTGTTCCTCAGTGGAGCGCAGAAGAAGATATTTTGAAGGATCCCTACTGGCTTACATCATGTGACGAAAAAAAAACAAACAAATAAAAATAAAATAAAAAACAAATGAACAAATAGAACTTAATTTGTGATGAACAGAAGAAAATAGGGGTAACACTTTAGAATAAGGTTCCATTAGTTAATGTTAGTTAATGTATTAATTAACATGAACAAACAATGAATAATACATTTATTACTGTATTTATTCACCTTCGTTAATGTTAGTTAATGAAAATACAGTTATTCATTGTTAGTTCATGGTAATTCACAGTGCATTAACTAATGTTAACAAGCACAACTTTTGATTTAAATAATGCATTAGTAAATGTTGAAATTAACATGAACTAAGGCTTATAAATGCTGTAGAAGGATTGTTCTTGCTTAGTTCATGTTAACGAAAGTAGTTAACTAACATTAACTAATGGAACCTTATTCTAAAGTGTTACCGAAAATAGTTATACAAATCAAATGAGGGTCCATAAATGATGAATTAATGGAAGATTGGGGGTGTAATATAACTTATAATATTACTTTTTGGAATAAGAATATCTACAGCACAAAGGTAAAATCAAAATACTCTATAACTTTAATGTAAAAAAAGGTAAAATTGTGAAATATTATTCAAATGAATAAAAACTAAAGCCTGAACAAACAAGCAAAAAAATAAAATAAATAAAAGAATCCCTTTTGCAAATTGAAAGTTTGAAATTGATTCAGAAGTATTTTTCTCACACATGGGAAAGTTGAAAGAGTGATCTAAAGTAAACAATAAATAGCTTTTCAAAAGCCCTCATGACAGAAAGCATTTGGTCAGAGTGCAGTCTGTTCAGCCCTCACAGGAAGGTCAGAGATCTGTCTCTTAGAAAAAAAACAAAACAAAAACTAACAATACCAGACAAATACATACATACCAGACAAAAACACAGACACAGATCTGTTACCACAAAGGCCAAAAATGTCCCAGACATCACTGACCGCTAACATAAAAATGAAACTACACACTACACTCATAGATAACAGTGCAGAGAAATGATGCACATTTTATACTTGGTTCAAGCTTAGACCAAACCCACCCACCTGCCACTTCATCTTTAAGTCTTTTTACACATACTGTACAACCAACTATACAAACCAGACTCAGCTCTAATGTGAAAGCATATTATGTCCTGGAGCATATTATGTAGAATTATTATATATTTGTTGGTATTTATGGTACATATTTCAAAGGAAATGTGTTGTCATGTAGAAGGAAGCTGAGTGTTCAATAGGCCTCATTCATTCAAAAAGAGATTTTGAGCCTCCTTAAATAAGAGACAGAGGCTCTACTATCTGCATTCATTTGCGATGATCATTCAACAACTATGCCCAAATCACATATAATCAAAGTCTCTGAGTCTATTAATAACTAGATTTTAACACATGCTGTAAATAATGACGTAATGATTGTTCATTTTTATACTGCATTGCTATAGAGAGACTCTGAAGTAGATAAAGACACTTTAGTATACCGTATAAAGACAATGCAAATGTATTATAGTTTAAGCTTATATTAAATGCAATTAAATCAACAGTGCAAGTGCACCATCAGTACAATCAGCACTTCTTTTTTTTTTTGAAAGAGTGGTGACAGTATGTGACAGCATGTATAAACCCTTAGTCTATAAATTCTTTAAGCCTAGACTTTAAGAACATGTCTAATAAAGAGGAAAGAGTCAGATAACAGTGGTATTTGTCCTTTTCCTGTCCCATCCTCAATGCACCATTTGGCCTTGTTTTGACTCCATAGAGTGAGTGTTCACTGCTCCAAAACATATCACTTATTGTTAGTCTTCTTCAAACATACAGATTTTTGTGAGATCCTTCATATCGACTAGGAAAATAAAAAAATAAAAATGTAATACTAAGAGCACCTTAATATCAATAATGTGTTTAAATTGCATAGCAATTCCACTTTGCCATTTTATAAGTCCCTACTAGACATGATTTGGTTTGATGTGTCTTGTTAGACATCACCCTTTGTGGGGTTTACTAGACAGCCTGTTGACATTACAATGTCTTAAACATGGCATGTTTACATAACTGCGTGGGCACATGGCAGGAAAATGAATTCCACCCCATTTATTTTTTTAAAGGGAATGCATTATTATGATAAAGAGAAAGAAAAATCCATTTATGGACGTCAGTATTTGCCTGTATACACAAAGACAACATGACTCATGCTGTTCTCGGTGCACCACAGTCACAGCTCTCTGTGGTTAACCACGTAGCCATAACTCCCACAATAATTTCAACATAACCATAGAACAGGTGTCTGGAACAAACTGGGGTCCAGATTCTTCAGGCCTTTTCCTCTGGACAGTGAAATGGGCAGGAATCCTGATCAACAGCACACAGAAATGAACAAATACAATATGTTCTTGGTTTACGCTGGATTATAGGCTTTAGTCACGGTACACGCCATGTTATTGTATCATGGATAAAATCTAAGCTGTGAGGGTCAGATGGACAGTTTGTTGAGCAGATTGTAATGTTTTTAAACTTGCTGTCATATGTTAAACTAATGAAATATTCACATTTGTATCTTAAAAAAAAAAAAAAAAAAACGATGATATGACATAGAACCTCAATATAGCACAATGTGATAATCTGTGCATCTACAGGTACTCGTCATAGATCATAACCTTGCTTCATTATTGAAAATTAAACATAATATATATTAACTAATGTCCACTGGATTTGAGGGACAACATATCAACATATCTCCGAACTTGGGGTTTGTTTGTTTCCCAAAAGCATCATTGCCGAATATGATCACAAGTGCCATGGTTAGCAGCATAGTTCAACGTTTCATTGTTTCTCATAGTTCCAACAAACATTCACAAACAGCATCGCAAATTTGTGTGGTTGGAACTATAGCTCTTGAACTGTGGTTAAAAGAGTAGTTTCTAGTTATTTGTCAGGTGTAGGGATGTTATGATGTAATGAAGAATCATAAAAATGTTTTAAATCAATTACTGTCCGAGGTCGGCATTTCACGATCGATGCATATCCATCATCAGGGTTTGTAATCGATGCATCGAGAAAACGAGTGAATCGTTGCACTACTCTAGTTCTGTCCAAAATCTACCCGGCGCTGGGATGCCAAATAACCCAGAAACGTTTGTGTTTAACCCAGAATTTTTTTAGAGTGACAGAAAACCAAGATTTCCTCTGTGAACATTGCAAAATACGGAAGGGGTTTGCAGTTTCACAGTAAATACCCTATCTGCTGCTCCCATATGACAGCTACTTCAGGAGGAGTTGGGACATCCTTTCTGTAATCAAATCCAGGTCTGAAGCAGCCAGAAACGAACGCTTAGTTGTCTTTTCAGTGCAGTTTGTTCTGTTTCAGCATGTGTAATGTTTTTACGTCATGGTCCTATTAAGAAAAAGTTACCAAAAAAGTACCATAGATAAATCATTTTCATTGGGCATGCTAATACCATGGTATTCTTGAAATAATGTATAAGGATCGAGCTGCATGAGTATGGTAATCTTTCCAAGTACCAAGGTATACAACATATGAAAGGTACTGTCATGGGATGCCATCACTGTACCATGGCACCACCGCAGTACTTTTATGTGTAGGTCAATTTCCATCTTTTAGAAATGATATACATTATAGAGTATTTCCATTAATGCAGTGACCGAAATGATGAAAAAAAGACTCATACATTAAAGCAACAGTTTGAATTGTGTGACAGAGTGTGTCAAGCTATTCTGATATCCTGACATCCCTGTTAAAACACATTAATGCACTACAGTGCAGACACCATTTGTGCCTGCTACTGAAGGTTACTTTATACATAAAATATTACATATTAAATATTTACATTTTTGAAAATGGCTAATAGAAAAATGCAACAGGTCTCAAAATGATTGAAGACACTGTGATGGAATCTCAGTTTACAGACATAAAACAACACTGAGGTGAAGTATAAACACACATAGCAAACCTCTTCCATATACATTACAGAGCTTCGGATGATGATGAGAGCTGATGTTTGATGTCTGAAAATGTATGAAACTACTTCTGGCTTTAAATCCAGTGAAAACATGGCAAGAGGAGCTGTACCCTAACTCAAACGTTTACTGAAGGGAGTTGTTTTGTGACTGAATAAGACTTTGAACTACTCAGCTGTCTGCTTGAACAGTTACACTAGTCAAGAATCTCAGACCTTTTTAAAGCTTTCTGAACATATTTTGCCCTCTGTTGACCTCTCACCTTAGCGGTGCTCTCATCTCAGCTTGGGTCCTGATTAGAAAGATGATTGAAGACAAGAGCTACGATTGTGAGCTGAAGTCTTAAAGTCTTGAGTGCTTTCGGCATTCACTTTGTACATTTTTCATAACATTTTAATTATATATATATATATATATATATATATATATATATATATATATATATATATATATATATATATATATATATTGTAAGTAATTTATTTCTTGTTGACACAAAGCTTGAAACTCACATCATCCAGATTAGCTCTCTAGCCCAACGTGTCAAATCATATGCTCCCAGCACTAGGCCGCAGCTCCGAAAGCTTATTGCTTTCAGTAACATCAGAAACAAGAGACTGTATAAAATCATTTGACAGTAAATCAATGTGTCAGAAAATCAAACAGCTGCTGTACAACAAAACGATTTAGTTCAGCACCTATTTACTGTTCAGCCAATATATATGTATATATATAATATATATATGTCAAACAAAATCTAGACATATGGCAAAAAAATTATAATAAAAAAAGAGAAAAAAAAGATACACACTGCCTTAAAAAGTGTCTCATCCCGCTCAACCTTTGTCCTGTGCACTCACAACTCTCTCTGTGCTCAAGCACAATATATTAAATCTTTTCACACCTTATAACCTTTTCTGTTCTCATCTTTTACCATGTGCAGTGAGAACGTTCTGTTCCGTTAACATGGTCTTGAAAAAAAAAGGCTGTGCATCACAGACAGAGTGTGTGAACCTGGAGTCAGGGATATACCCAGTCTGCTCTGTTCTCTTGCTACACTTAGGTGCGCTGCATTCTGATTGGTTCAAATAACATACTGCGGGAGGTCAGGGCTGCGGAAAATCATGCTATAAAGGGATTTAGAAATCGTGCACACTCAAATTGCGATTTTATTTCGATTTTGATTAATCGCACAGCCCTATATATTATATATTACTATTATTATTACTATTATTATTATTATTTTTTTTTTTGAGGAGCACCAGTAGGAGCTCTGACTTGGTACCTGAAATTAGAAGAATAGATTAGAATACAAATTGAATAATAATAATAATAATGATAAAACTAAAATTTACAGAATCTAGCATGATGTTTATTATGAATAAAATTAGTTTCATTAGTACACTTTCTTAAAAAGTTTTAAGGCTTTTTTTTATTTGTCAAGACCACAAAATTGCTAAATTTTTATATTAATATGAAATTTACACAGAGAAGGTTAGTAAGCTACCACATCACGCTACCACATTTTCAGTTTGTTTTTGTATTTAATTTAATTTTATTTTTTTGTGGCTATATTATTCAAACTGTGAGTATGTTTGTTTATAAATAGTTTTTTTTTTTTTTTTTTATAATCATATAATCATACAGAGTTATAATCAAAATTCAGTTTAAGTTTAACTGTGTATGAAGCTTCTGTGTTTGATAACGCAGTAGAATGGAGACCCAGACTGGATAAATTCAGAGGGAGCCTGACGGACTGAGCTGGAGGAGGCATCATACCACCTGCCAATGAAAGGACTTTATAATGATTTGCTATGAGATTGGAATGTGACCTGTGTGTATGCATGTGCATGTGTGTGTGCGTGTACTCGTGTGTGACCCTCACACAGGTCAGTGGGAGTTCAGTGGGACTGTGCTGCTTCACATGTCTGAGGGAGTGCGAGCAGCAGCTGGGCTGTAAAGCTCAGAATACCAGCACACTTCATGAGTTTTTCAGGATTTCACCATGACGTCCTGCTGATACACATATGTTCTCGTGTAACATAACAGATGATACTGTGTGATAGGAATCGACCACACAAACAAACTATCATGGCTGGATCTGCATGCTTGCGTTTATGGCATGTGGAGGTATATACTGTAGGTCATCCAGGACTCACGCAGGATGCAGTGACAGTTAATTATGGTCAAATTTATCACAGTTGTACTCTGCATTGAGGTCGCATTAAAATAGATGTACTCTATGTTTACCTTGTACATTTTTTTTTTATGTCATATGTTCACATATTTTTTCTTTTATAATGCAAACTATACACTCAGTGCCAGCCTGCCAGTGAATGGAGATGTTTAATCTACAAGCGTATTATTCCTATTTGCTGCCATTCACATCCCTTCACAAGTTCGCCTTTTAAGCCATTTTCATTCAACTCGTTGTAAAAGCAATTAGTCATGCATCCTTCAATATTAGTAAACATCACAAATAAATTAGTTTTAAAATGGTATGCACTCCTGTGTTTAACTTTTTATCTGGTTGTTACAGTCAGAAAAACAATTAATACAATGTTGTAGCCCATGATCACTCTATTTTTTTCATATAGGTGTTACTATAATGATTTTGTAAATGGTGATCAGCAACCAAATATTGTATATAATGTGCAAGTTACTGCCTTTTGCCTTTCTCCCTTTTTGCAGACAACACAAAGGCAGAGTACAGTACAGAGCTCAATATATTTTTTTAAAATTTTCATTACTAAAACATCTAATTGCCAGATTTTCAGTGTCCTACCTATAATTAATCTGGCTGGACAAATAAAATGATAAAATAAAAATAAAAAAAGTAATTTTTCACAGTTCCAGGCTCGAGCGAGTTCTTTGTTACATAATACTTTTTGCCTTTGTAGGGCAGTTACGTGGATGTGTGTGCATAAGTGTGTTATGTGTAGCCGTGACTGATTGCCTTGATCTAAATTACTATTCTTCACTAAAAGCCCAGTCTGTGCCAGGTACCTAATGTCCACAAGACACCATCACATAACAAAAGGGACACACATGCATTTGTATACAAACACCGGCAAATGGAGATATGAATTTGGCAGAACAGGACGATGATCTCAAAACCAGACATATAGTCGGAGTCAAGCCTCGCATAGAAACATAGTCACTAAAACATCATATACTTCTTCCAAAATGCATGAAAAGACTCACTCTGGTTTATTTGACAGATTCCTATTTATTTTCAATCAGTTACTTGATCTAAGGCAATTGTATGGTACATTAAATCATGTGGCTCATTGAGGATAGTGTTTATTTATTTAGCCATAAGGCAAACTCCAGCCTCCAGTGATAGCATTCAAGCTGCTATTTTGCCTCAAAACCAGAATAGTTGAGAATAGTTGGCCTAACGTGCTAAACTCCAACAGTTCCAATATTCGGATATGCTGAGGTTTCTGGGTCTCCCAATGGTGGCAAGTGTTTACACACTTTCTTAGAAGAGATTGGGAGAATCTGAAGATCTTAATTACTATGGTTCAGGTGTATTTAATTAGGGTTGGAACAGAACTCTGCTTGACAGTAGCTGTGTCCAAATTCAGGGTCTGAATCCTCCTTAGGATCCTTCCTACCCGGTTGAAGGAGGAGGGGTCCTCCGACGACCGCAAAAACCGCAAGTCGGTGTTTGTGAATTTGGACAGCCTACCCTTCTTTCAGTTCCCTCCCTTACCCGTTGCTCATATCCTGTCGCCTAGCAACCGTGACAGCGCTAAGCAAGACGCGGGTGAAGAGCTCATCGTTCTCTCCCCGGAGCTTTATAAACACTTCTGTCTGCTCTTTCATCCTTAGACGCGTTAAAAACTGCTTCAATCACTAACAAATAAGCTGTGTGTAAGGGGATATTCACACAAGCAGTAAGGAAGAAGCTAGTTTACGAAAGTAAACGTTTTTTTTTTTTTTTTTTTTTTTTTTTACATATACACGTACAAATAAAACAAAATGCCTAACTAGAAAACCACTGAAAATATATATTTTTGAAAAGCCCGTTTTTAAAAAAACATCGAAAATAATACTCCTCCCCCACTCCGCTACCGCTCGCTTCGTCCTGCCGAAAAGAATTATGGGATAGGTAGGACGCGAAAGGATCCACCACACCCATCCTTCCAATTCAGGGAAAAGGAGGATGCATTTGTGGGCCGAATTTGAAGGATCCTACGAATTTGGACAGCCTTCGTCGCGGCGCTGATGTAACATCCTTCAAATGAGTCCTCCGAAGGATGTAGACCCTGAATTTGGACACAGGCAGTGGCTCTCCATTGCCATTCTGCCTTCTCACTTATTTACATTTCTGGACTCTGAATGGAGCTGAGTCAAGTCAGACTTCTGACAAAAGGCTTTTATGAAACTATATGTAAACCTCAAACTATATTTACAGTTGCAAATGTTTATATTTCAAAAAGACTTATGGAGATAGATGTTGGAGGTGTTGGCTCACAGGAGGTTCAACTCCTATTTCTTATAGTAAGCTTTTTTGAGTGACAAAACCAAAAGTAAAATCTTGAATGATATTAACAGCAATAAGTGTTATTAACATATTATAACATATACAAGTTTTTTGCTAATTAATTTTAACAAAGTATATCTCTTCAGGTAACTGATCAAAGAAAACATATATCTATGGTCATAACCAGGGTTTGAAAATTAGTGAGGTCTGGGGTGGGGTTAAGAATTAGGCTTTAATAACCCTAACAAATACAACTCATTATTAGGGTTGGGAATCGTTAGAAATTTTCCGGTTCCGATTCCGGTTCCGGTTCCACCTAACGGTTCCGGAACTGATTTCGGTTCCATTAAAATCATTAAACAATTATTAAGAAATAGTGGTAAGGAAAAATGCACAATACTCAACTACTCAATGCTCAATACTGTTTATTACTTACTGTCAACTTAATTTAAAGGTTGGCAATGTCAAAATGCAACATATATTACAGTGTAAAGATCTTCATAAGTGGGATGGGGCATTTTTAGACATTTTCCGGTTTGGCTTCTGGTTCTATTTAAATTAAGTATTATTATGTTTTTTTTTTTTTTTTTTACTATTTTACCTTAGTAAAAGTAAGTAGGTAGTAAGTAATGTTGAGTAATGCTAGTCCATCAATGAGCATGTGTTTCAAAGTTGATGTTTTTTACACTATCAATAACGTTTTGCTTTTCAAGCAGGAATAAGCTGGTTGGCCAAATAGTCCTTTGAGGACTGAGACACTTATTAATTTCCCTTAATTAATGAAATATAAATGGTTAAACTTATGTATACACACTCTCCATAAAGTCCCTATTTTACAAATAATAATGCAAATAAAAAATTTGAAAAATGATTTCCAGATGTGTGATATACTTTTATTCCTCAGCAGAAAAATGCATAAGAAACAGGAAAACTATGAGGAGATAAGCAAAGAAATGGACACTGAATTTGGATTTGGTTATTCCGGTTGTCACGCCGAGTGACAATTAGAATCACTCTGGAGAATAAGTGAAAATGGAGCGATAGAGATAGATAGACTGATGGTTCGGGGAGTGAGACACGAGGGGAGGAAGGGGAGAGTGGACATGGGATATCACAGGAAGAAACTAATTAGGAAAGCTGCCAAGCTTTAGAAACTCTGAAAACTTACAGATTGTGGTAGAATTGTTAATTTGCCGTTGCAATGCGGTTTTGCTTTTTTTATAGAAATAAAAACTATTCAGTTCAGTCAGACAACAGATTTTATAATTGTACAGAGAGGTGCTTTCGAAGTGAGTAAGATGCACATGGCAAAAAAGAAGAGGAAACTATAGCAGAAGAAGGACTTGGTTTTCAAGCAAAATGTAAAAGACAGCCAATATAATGTAGTTTGCTACGGGGGATTTCTTTTTTTGATTCCACAGTGTATGCCAAGCCTTGTCTTACTTTTTTTTAAAAAAATAAAGGTTCTATAAGCTAGTTTGTCATTGTATTTGGAAACAATATGGAGCCTGTGTCAGCATGCCATCAGTTGCTCCTCTGTCTGCAAGTATGGCTCCCAAACTGTGGTGCCCTTGTGGTTTATGATCGCCAGTCTCTCTTAAATATTAGATTGTCATTTGTTTTACTTTTACAAGTCGGATATGGAGAGTGTGTCTTTAACAAACGGTATGGGAGTGTTACAACGGACATTCCAGAGTGTATTCGCCGCTGGCCTGTAAGCAACCCACGGATGATACACAGGAGGAAATGCGGGTCAGACTGAACCTGATATAGTGGTTTAAACATCCCACTCATATCCACGGTCATACTCCGGACCATGTTTTTTCATAGGGGGTTGATATTTCTGATATTACAGTTTCTGATTATATGCTCTCTGACCACAGGACTATTTTATTTTCCATGTCTCTTCCCAGTCTTCTTCAAGTATCTACTAAAGCGTCATCTATGTCCCAGGTTTATTCTCCTCAGTTCAGTGAAATTTTAGTCAGTGGTTTATTAAGTCCTGTTCTCATCTATTCCTGGACTCCCCGTTAGCGGACAAGGATGCGGACGAACATCTGAGTCTGTTACATAATGCCTGGCTTGATGCATTGAATCAGACTGTTCCCCTAAAACTTGCTGAGACCCTACAATATTGTAGAAAGGCCAAGCGTAAGTGGAAAAAGGACAATCTACACATCTCACTAAAGTTTATTGGCTTATCAGAGAGCCGCCAAAGCTGCTAAGGCAACCTATTTTTCAAATTTAATACAATATAATCAGTCAAGACATAAAGTCTTGATTTCTGTAATCAATTGAGTTGTTAATATCCCAGATATTTTTTTAAGGAAAAAAGTAGTTAAATTTGGATTGGTAACTCATATTTCCATCATTGAGCTGCCTCTCCCCCCGCAGTTGTCTGCATCTTGGGACGTCTTTGAACCTGACTCCCTTCAGTCACTCACCGACCAAATTGAAACCATCATTTTCTTCATATGATGTTATCCACCCTATGTTTTTAAAGCAAATTGTTGATTCGGCTGATACTGTCACACCTCTCCTCAAGAAGCCTTCACTCGATCTGTCAAAAAAATATCACCCTATCTCTGTTTTACCATTTATCTCCAAGGTTTTGGAAAATATTGTGTTTTTCCAACTTCAATCTTTCCTTGCTGTAAATAATGTCATATGTCACAGAACTGAATCTGCTCTTTTGAGAGTGTTAAACAACATATTTTTAGCCACTGATACGGGTGACTCTGTGGTCCTCGTTCTGTTAGAATTATCAGCTGCTTTCGTCACTATAGGGAAGTCGTGGCCTAGTGGTTAGAGAGTTTGACTTCTAACCCTAGGGTTGTGGGTTTGAGTCTTGGGCCAGCAGTATCATGACGTAGGTGCCCTTGAGCAAGGCACTGAACCCTGAATTTATCCCCAGGCACTACAGCACAAATGGCTGCCCACTTCTCTGGGTGTGTTCATTGCTGTATGTGTGCACTTTGGATGGGTTAAGTGCAGAGCATGAAATCTGAGTATGGGTCATCATACTTGGCTGTATGTCACGCCACTTTCACTATTAAGCACTCTGTATTAATCAAAAGACTGAAATATTGGTTGGGTCTCTCTGGCACAGTTCTAAAGTGGTTCCAGTCATTTTTTTCCGACAGGAAATATGTGGTTAGGCTAGGATAATTCTTATCTTCCACTCTCCCCTGTGGCGTTCCGCAAGGCTCTATTTTTTACCCTCCCTATTTTCATCATATATGCTACCTCTGGGATCTATTTTTAGAAAATAGATTAAGGGCCCTATTTTAACGATCTGAAACGCAAGTGTCAAAGCGCAAAGCGCAAGTAAGTTTGTGGGCGGGTCTCGGCGCTGTTGCTATTTTCCCGGCGGGATAAATGGCTCTTGCGCCCGGCGCAAATCTAAAGTGGGTTGGTCTGAAGCAGCTTCATTATTCATAGGTGTGGTTTGGGCGTAACGTGAAATAAACCAATCAGAGCGTCATCCAACATTCCCTTTAAAAGCAGGTGCGCAAGTTCCATTATGGATTGCTATTATTATGGCGTATTTACCAGGCGCACGCCAGGAGCGGTTCACAGCCGAGGAGACTGATGTTCTTGTAAGAGCAGTGAAAGACAGAGAAGTTGTGTTGTATGGGGATGGGAGAATAATTAGCCTGAATAATTTGTAAGCTAGATTTATGCCTATTTTGTTCACATCTTCGTGGCACACCACAATGATTTCCGTCATCTCATGTGTTAATATTTTTTTAGTGTAACAATTTATGATTTGCAAAAATAACTGTTGCATCTGTGTAGATTACATGAGCAAAGTGTATGCGCGTTGTGCACGCTATATATTATGGTCAAGCATGCGCCCTTAAAATAGCATAATGAACAACGCGCAACGCGCCACTGACTTTAGACTAGTTTTTTTCTGGTCAGTGGCGCAATTGTTTAATGGAACAGCAAAATAGCACCAGGGATTGTTTGCGCCGGAACACGCCTCCTTTTTTGCGCTGAACCGCCCAGGGAGCGCAAGTTCATTCACTAGTTTAGCGACGTGCCTCTGTGGAGGGAAAAGCGCGCTTTGCGCGGGTGCAAAATAGGAATGACACATGCGTCGGTGTACAAAGTCAATTGCGCTGGGTGCAAGATAGGGCCCTAAGTGTCTTTTCACTTTTATGCCAATGATGCTCAAATCTTTTTACCTTTTAGGAATAATTATACACTGGCCATGTCCGCTCTTTTATCCTGTCTAGATGAGGTTAAATCCTGGTTAAATTTTTTTATCCTTAAATGAGGACAAAACTGAAAAAAATAATTGTTTTTGGCCCTTCAGAAAATATGAAAACATTTCACTTACTCCTTAATCCTTATTCGCATTGCAAAAATTTAACATTTCCTTACTGATAAGACTCTGGAGATAGCGATGCATGCTTTTTACGCCACATCTTGATTACTGTAACTCATTATAGTGTGGCATTTCTTAACCTCAAATTGCCCGTCTTCAACTGGTCCAACATGCTGCCTCTAGATTTCTTTTAAAAAAGAAAAAAAAAAGGGATCACGCTACTCCGCTTAAAAGCCCTTCATTGGTTGCCCATTATGTTTTGCCTCATTTTCTCATTTGACTACTGTGTCGTTGCTAGGAAACTTTGTTTTATTTACTGTGTTTCTTACCCTGGTAAATACGTGCTGAAGTGACGCTTGGTTTTTGCGTTTGCCTATCGCGGGACTGCCCAGTTTCGGTCTGCTAAATAGTGAGGCGTGGCCGGAGCAGACTCCACTGAGCAAGGACACCAACAAGGCACTTGAGTACTGCTTTTCTTTCCTTTCTTTACTTTTTGTATAGCTTGTTTTCAAATACTTATTTAGGTCACTTGTACTCACTATGTGCTTTCAGATCTCTACAATCACTACAAACACTCGGAGAGCACGCAATGTATGTTGCAGGAAGGCCTATCCTACAAATCTACGGGCTGTCCCTCTGACCTCTACTACTACGCTCTCTATCCCAGTTGGTCTCTGGAACTGCCAGTCTGCTGTTAACAAAGCAGATTTCATTTCTTCTATTGCTACTCATTCCGGTCTCAACCTCATGGCACTAACAGAGACTCGGATCAAACCTGAAGACGCAACCCTCTCCACTTGTTCTTGCACTCCTCGTATGACTGGGAGGGGTGGAGGTACTGGTCTCCTTTGATCAAAAGAATGGAAATTTGATCATCACCTACAGGTAACGGTTCATTTGAATCACATGCAATTACTGTAATCCACCCTGTTAAAATCCACTTTATGGTCATTTATCGTCCGCCAGGTCAATTGGGAAACTTCCTGGAGGAGTTGGATGTGCTGCTATCAAACTTTCCTTTAGTTGGTACTTCTCTGGTACTGCTTGGTGACTTCAACATCCACCTAGATAAACCCCAGGCTGCTGACTTCAAAACTCTGCTCACCTCATTTGATCTCAAGCAAGTGTCTACTACAGCCACTCACAAATCAGGCAACCAACCGGCCCTCATCTACACGTCCTGTTGCTCCGTAGTAAACTGTTTATTTGCTCCACTGCACGCCTCAGACCAATTCCTCATTAAGGCTAAACCAACCCTCTACATTGCGCAACTAAATGATGTCTATAGTTAGCCATTGGCTTATAATTTCTTAGATTTTGCTGTCAAGGCTATTATAAGATTAGCTCAGATATATTTTAACTCGCTGAACACTGACTGAGTGCTTCAGAGTTTAGCTCTCCACTAAGGGATCTGTTATTTTTCAATTCATCTCAGTGGACGCAACGAGAAAAGACAGCGGAAGCCTTACAACAATGAATTGACACTCTACATGTTAACTATTTTCTTTGTTGTATTTTCCTGTCAAAATAATGGAGTTCATTTAGAATTATTCAGATTTTTAGAACAAGCAGAAAGAAGATATGTCTGTTTCTTCGGTAGTGGGCTGAGCTAATGTGCAAATGGCAATTTCATTGGCTGGTGCTGATCTATTACCATCCCTGTTTTGATTTCAGCAAATCAGTTCGACCGAACACAGACAACGTAATTAATATTCATGAACCCAGCAGATCATCACCCATAGTGCATCATATATTGTTAGTAGTAGTAGTAGTAGTAGTAGTATCTTTTAATAATTAATATAATCTATTACTTAAATTTTTTAACAAACCCCGAATGACCAACAATATCTTAAGCATCACAAACCTTAATTTCAGTTTTTTTTGCAAAAAAAAAAAAAAAAAAAAATAGTAAAACAGTAACACTTTCTACCCAGATATTACATTGCTTCTTGCATGTTTTGCCAAACGTTTTGATTGTAATATGTATCACAGCAGTTAAAAAATGGTTTAGATACACAAATCAGAAAAAAAACTTGATGCTTCAAATTCTGTGGTTCCATGGTGTAGAAGGCAGATTCGTATGGGGACATTAAAGGGGACATTAATGCTACATGCCTCTCCAAAGACAAGCAGCATGACCAGCTTTGCACGTGCAATGTAGAGAGAAAGAGAGAGAGAGAAAAAAAAGATTCAGAAATCATAAATGAAGACAGAGCAGCAACCAGGCTATAAAAGGAAATAAGAGAGAACAGCACTGGACATCCGGAGTATTTAGCATTGTGAAGTCTCCACATGCCTTTGTCTAAACTCCTTGGGTGCAAAGAATGAGTAGACGTCCTCAGGTCTATTATACAGGACACTGAAGATGAGGGCTCTGTGACAAACATGAAATGTTCTGGTTGTTTAACTGTGTTGAGTCTACGTTTTATGCATTACTGTGTTTTTGACACGGCTGAAATCAGAATTAGTTTAAATATTTTACCTTAAAAAGGGCTGTCTGTGTCTATGAGCAGCTCAAATAAACCATTTAAAAGGATAGCTCACCTATAAATGAAAATTGTGTGAATCTAAACAAGCATGCAGTTATACTTCTGAATGATCATGTCCCTTACGAAAAATATGTTTATTCAAGTGTGCTATTAGTATACTTCTTTTAAAATACATATATAGAAGTACATAGGTAGACAGTGTTCCTGTAGCTCAATTGGTAGAGCATTGCACTATCAAGTGCAAAGTTCTGGGTTCGATTCCCCGGGAACACATGATATTGTAAAAATTGATTGCCTGAATGCACTGTAAGTCACTTTGGATAAAAATGTCTGCTAAATGCATAACTTTAATTTAATTTCAATTTTAAACTAAAAATAGGAAAGTATGCTTTTAGTTTACTTTGCATGTACTCCTCAGAAATATACTTAAAATGACATTTAAATATACTTGACTTATACTTACAAAAAGTCTAAATATATTTGAGCTATACTCCTAAAATCTGTATTATATGGTAGAGGGCGCTAATATACATCTCCTGCACAGAATTTCCAAAAAAACACTAGTGAAGAAGAAAAAAAAAAAAAAAACAGATACTAACACATGTAACATAATCACCTGACATGAAACAGGATCAAAACTGTAACGTTATGGAATAAAATGTAGACCGATGAAGAGGTAATAATTACAATACAATAATTTGATTATCATTCTGAATCCAATTCATAGTTGTTGTTGTTGTTTTTCAGCTTTTTGTTAATTTTTTTTTTTTTTTTTTTTTTTTTTTATGAAACTGACCCACTTTAAAGTGTTTAAAAAAAGAATGCATGATGCATGTTTACAAGCAAATACCCTGTTCTTTCTTTGGATGTTTTGTATGTTCAGATATTCATACAACAAAATATATACAAATAGGGACATAGTATTATACTTAAAGTATGATGTAAAGTTCACGTAAAGAAAACTTATAAGTATACTTGAAGTATAAAACTACTAAACTAGTAGTTTGCTGAGATTATACTTTAAAGTATACAAAGTATTTAATAATTAAATTATCAGTATACCTATAAGTTGATGTAATAGAAAGTGGTCCAATTTAGTCCCAAGGAGTACTGAAACAGTACATTCACAAGTATAGTACTAGAACACTGATAGCTGTATATTGCTACATAAAGTATACTTAATAAAATAAACTTAGCTTTACCATCACGGGTTTTATATATATATATATATATATATATATATATATATATATATATATATATATATATATATATATATATATATATATACATACATACATACATACATACATACATACATACATACATATATATATATATATATATATATATATATATATATATATATATATATATATATATATTATAAGTATTACACTTTGGAAAAAAAAATACTTCTAATTTAAGTCAACTTAAAACAATCTTCACAATAACCCATTAAAATAAATATAATATTTACCTGTGCCCTTCAGCAAGTAGGAAATTTAGAGATTTTAAATTGATTACATTTAAATTGATTAAAATTTTCAAACACTAAACACTAGAAATTTAAATTGATTAAAGTTTTCAAACACTAAGTCGTACATAAAATAAAGATTACTTTAATCTACAAATATAATTGATTTCCCCTTTTTTTATTTTGTCCGTTGATTAACACACATCACAGAAACTGGTTATTGTGGCTGCTTTAAGAGCTGCTGCTGCTGAACGTGATGCAGATATGACATTTCTCACAGCTCTTTACCTTTTCTGACCCACTTCATGTCATAAAGTCTCCACTAATGAGATGATGAGTTGAATCGATGTGTAAGATGAGCGAGATGAGCAGTTTGGAAAACCACTGCATTTTAGAGGCATGTTCTTAAATGTGACTCAGTGTCGCGTGAAGTACAGACTGTACAGTATGTCAGCACATTCCACCGCTGTTTGGCCAGATGAGACGCAAACTATGTTTTCTTGACTAGATAACCAGTGTCTCGCTAGTAAAGTTTTGATGGATGAAGACTGCAATCAAGGTAAAGATGACGTTGGCATAAAGGAGTCATACAGTAAGCATGCCTGAGTCAATTATAATAATCTGAGTATGAGTGCTCTTGACGCACTGATCACACATTGTATTTATGCACAGGCACAGACATTTCTGTACATGATTCCACAAACATTCACAATAGTGTTTAGTTATTCTGAATGCATCCATGTACTGTAGTTGATATATGCAGGCAACAGCTGATTGGTTTAGGAGTTTTTGGCATCTCCATGTGGTCATGTTCAGTATCGCAACTTGACTTCTCTAAAATGTAAAAAAGTTATTTGCCGCTACACTGTATGTGTGTATGTGGTTATATGTGCTCCTTATAACATATGGTTCTTTGGTGTCCTCTTGGAGTTTCTAAGTGTCCTTTTTTGGAAAGACATCTAAATTTATCTTGAAAAAAGCCAGCAGAAAATACATTTTTGAGAATCACTCTTCAGTCTTTTGGTTTACTTTACTGGACATAGCAAATAATGAAAAAAAAAAAAAAAAACATTTAAAACGAGATAAATGGTCTATGCTTCATTTCATGAAGTGTGAGATTTATTGTGATTAATTATTAATCAATTAATCAATTGCAAAAGTTCTTTCTGGTCCTTGAATCTGATTGGCTGAGAGCCTTTTACAGCAGAACTGTCATTGTCACAGTGAGTGTCATGGCGGATGCTCAAATCCAAGTTATTTTTATAAAATGATGTTAGTTATGTAGTTTTAAGAGTATTTTACACTTCAAATATGCAGTTTGTTTATAAAGATACAATCTATTTGAAAATTAGCTTCAATGTTTTTGTTGAAGCCAGGGAGTCGCCAGCCGTTCAGCACTCATGAACCTGCCTAGTGCAGCTTTGCCTCGGCCAGATCTTTTGGGTAAATCTAACAGCCAGTCTTTGGTCTCATTAATCTATTATTTGTTCCAGATCAAAAAATAGGCTGAGGGCAAAGTCGCATTTGGTCATATTTCACATAACTTTAATGATATATATCACAGGGCCACTTTTTTTCTTTCTTCTTTTTTTACTGAATTGAGTCCATGGTGCAAGAAAGTAGTTCTGCACAAAAGAGAACTCTTTTTTTATTTACACACATTGAACTGTTGTATAAATGCAAAATCACACTTGTAGCCTTGCAATATAGCATATCGCACTTCCAGTCCTGTGATATTGCTCACACACACACACGCACACACACACACACACACACACACACACAGACACACACTTATATGTAAATATATTAGGGGTGTAACAGTACATGTTTTCGTCCTGAACCGTCACAGTACAGATCGGATAATGCAATCAGATGACAAATACAGTCAGTCATAGGCAATCAATCCAGAAAGGAGCGCCTGCAGTAATGCAACGCTAACTGTCACCACAGGAAAGAGCAGAAGAAGAGACGTTCTACACACCAGTCCAAAACACGGATGGATTATGTAGCATAATTTCACAAATCAAAAGTTCTGTTTTTGCTTTAAATTTAGAAATTATACAATCAAAAAAAAAAAAAAAAAAAAAAAAAAAAACCTTCTCATGCAAAAACTCATATCGAATTTTGGATATTTTGGAATAAATAAATGCAACTTTGGTGATCATAAGACATTCTTTTTTCAAAAACATTAACTTATAGCTCTAAGGTGAACCTACTGCATGGTTTATCTGAGATCATCATGTGGGTTCAACACAGGTATTCCAAAAAACAATGAAGTTTCTTGGAAAGAAAGCAACTGTTGTCGACTGCACTTCCTGACCCATTGTGTCCACTTGCACTGAAAAATCCCCTCATTACTGCTCCAAATTAGCCAAGAAAAGGGGTCTTACAGTTAAGACACTTATGTCTTATCGCACATATAACCACAGTTTATCGGGCCAGTTTATCATTTTCCTCCCTCTGATTATGGATGCCAGATTTTTTCTTCACTGTAGAATGTGTGAAAGAAGATGTGGGCTGCACTGGAACATGACCCATGCATTTCTCTGCTTAATGTCTTTCTTTTGATGTCCTCGTTGTTCAGTCTTACAGTAGCTCTTTGTGATTTTTACTTTGGTTCTTCAGAACTTTAATTCCTAGCGATTGTCCTCCTCACGCATGTCCTTCTCCTCTCCTCATGTTGACTGGTAATTTGTTTAGAATTGCTGTTCTCTTAACAGACACACATCAGTGCAGAAATTGTGAACTGAATACTAAAATAAATTTAGTAAATGCTAAACATTAAATATAAAATGTGTGCCACCTGAGTGAATATGAATATTATATTCAGTTTACCAATATTCTTGCTTGTGTAATAGGGCTAAACTAATGTGCCAAATTGCTATGTTGTATAACATCCTCAAACAATTTAAAATTGGGCTACTTTACTACAACTGTTACGAGTATATTTGGTTCCATTACATGAAACAAATAAGCCAACACGTTTTTAGACCCTCTGCATCTTACAAAGTCTACCAAAACCCCTTACTTGTGGAAAAATCACTGTAACACATGGCCTTTAGTGCTTTTTTTGCATTATTCTCAGTAGCTCTACTTTATTACATTTCAAAGTACCATAGTGTTTACTTGAAACTAGAGTTGTTCCGATTCCGATACTAGTATCGGAAATATCTCCGATACCACAACAAATTCTGGCATCGGCATCGGCGAGTACATGAACCCATATACCGATCCGATACCATTTTCTTAAAAAAGACCTAGTTATGACCGCAAGCTTTGCCTAACCGCTGCACGGTTCTTCTTCGCTGCTCAAAATGCATTGAAAACACAGGAAGTTGTGCTGTGTTGCCACAAGCAACCCCTGTTTAGAGCAGCGAAGAAGAAATGAAAACGCGTTAGCAGCCCTGATCTATATATGACTGGATCACTCATCACATTCTAAACTGCCAAAAGACAGTGAAGCCGCTACTATATTATAGATCAGTGGTTAGCAGTATGTCTCTGTAGTACCGGTAGTTACAGACTCTCGAGTATATTCAGTACCGGCAACTGCGTTCAGTTGCTTCCGTGTAAGTCAAAACGCAGGGCTCCAGACAGTAGCCGAATATATACTAGTGTCTGTGAATATTAAACTGCAAATACTATTTAAATATTACTCCCGCAAAATCTACATCTCTGTGGGTGACTGGCACAGATGCGCGAGAGCTCGCTGTTTTGTAGTCTCTGCTGTGTGTCATGAGGACACGAACGCATAAACCGTCACTTCATGAGAATTTACCGTTTCATTTGAGAATACTGTCATATCATAAACACAGACACTCAAAGATCTTCATGACAGCCCATTAAAATAAATGTTTGGTTTACATGAGTAAATTGACAATATATAAAGCTACTGTTGTAGCCTACAGTAATAATAATACATCTCTATAATAATAATAATTATGCCTAGATGGTTGCTTGTTTTTTACTTGTTTTTTACTTGTTAGAGATTATCTGATTAATAGATCTTTTTTTATATTCCTAGACTTATTTGTTGCAGTTTTTTTATACAGTTATATTGTAAAACTTAAATACCTTTTTTAGTTTGCGGTGTTAGATTTTTGGCTGCATTTGAAGTTCTTTTTTGCATAAGAAAATAAATAATACTGTCAAATTCATGTTAGATAATAAAAATACTGTAATAAATACAGTAGTTCACCATGTATTTGTTCATGTTTTATTGAGGGATCTGTCTGAAGCACACCATAAAAAAATTCTAGCAATTTACACAGGGCTAGTAATATATACAGCTGTATATACAGATATACACCCAGGTATCGGATCAGTACTCGGTATCGGCCGATACCCTGAGCCCAGGTATCGGAATCGGTATCGGGAAGAGAAAAAGGGTATCGGAACATCTCTACTTGAAACTAGACTTTACCACAGGCAAGTGCTGTAGAAACACTGAGTCACTGAGGCAGGAACATTTCGTTTGTCAAAGGTCCATATTCTCTGCTCAGACATGTGACATGCACACGGCATTGCACTAAAACAAGGATGTTTATGCATTCTGGATGGGCACACATGCACAGAAAAGTTACAAGCAAAGAGGATGTTGGGGAATGTAAATATTTAGGCTCAATGAGGGAATGAATGTTGTAAAAGCACACCAGTCACTTCAGAACAGTAGTGCCTCAACACACTTGTTTCCAGGCAATGCCAAAATGTTGCAACCAGAGATCACCAGACATTCATAATTCTGATAAACGGGGATGATAATAAGCCGGAAATTATGAAGTGGTAATAAAACTAATCCTAACATTCTTAAGAGAGCTGCACTTTTGAAAGTGATGTAGATTGCAGAGTAAATTCCTGTGGACATTTCAGAATTGACCTTTGCTGTATGTCTTAACTTTGGTTATTTTAACTAACCATTTGTGATCCATGAAAGACAACATGTCAAGAGCAGAAACGTTTCCATACTTTTCCTTGTGAAGAAGAATTGAAATGAAATCAAAATGTATTATAGTTTAAATTCATATTAAATGCAGTTAGTTGAACTGAAAACTTGTTTTTATTATTATTATTATTATTATTATTATTATTATTTTAACTGCCTATGTAAGACGTTTTTGACTACCTATGTAGAGTAGGACTTAAGTACATTTTTATATCTAATTTCAAAATTACTTCTATTGTCTTTGAGAAGTTAAAGTGTACTTCCTAATGCACTGACAACTATTTATGGTAAACTAAAATATAGTTTAATGCCATTTCTATTCACACTTGTATGTCATGTATTTCTAATGATGGCATTGTTGTAATTTCAACATATCTTTGATGTGATATTGAATAACACTAGACTTAAAATTAGAATCAAGTACTTTACATGTGTTGTAGTATGTTATTAAACACATCAAAATAAGTGTACTTCTTTAAAGCAGGACAAAAGCATGTTTATTACAACAATTTATTAAAGTAAACTTAATTTGATGTTTATTGTTTTGTATTTAAGTGTACTTGCAGTGAATGTGTGAAAACTACCTGAAAGTGTACTCTAAGTATACTTAAGAGGCCTTTTATTTATTAACATTATATATATATAATGTTTTCCAACATGGTGTTTAGCAATTTAACACCTAAAAGCCTCATGATTTGCAAAAAAAAATGAAGATTAAATGTCTGTTTTTTTTTATTTTTTTATTCAGTTGTGATATTTAATATAGATGTACAGTGTGTTTTACTGTTTTGTGCGTGCTGCTCTTTCCCAGCTTTGGGAAAAGTTCACACAAGACAAAAACTTCATACCAGTATAAGGTCAAGAGGGTTGCTTTTTGACACGGGACATGGGTGGAGCCACTACAGCTCTTTTTGGGAACTACCCTTTCAGCGTGGGCCAACTTCATACTCACTCAGATGCATACACTATGTAGATCTAAAGAATGTACATCTGCTACAAAACCAACACATCCCAAAAATTTCACAGACTGTGCTACTTGCAGTGTCACTCAGACTGAGAGCTTCTCAGCATAGGTCTTCCCCTCTGAACAATTTTACATCCTGCCTCGATCCCTCTAATCGAACACAACAGATTTTACCCCGATTGTTTTGCTTTTTTGACCAAGCAGATCATTTTGGAAGCATTTTTCCTGTCATTATGACCAACAGACATCTTTTACGCAGTGCTGGTCCACCCATTCAAACCAGAATAGAGTGCACACTTTTACTTCATGTGCACAACCTCAGAAACCATGCTGTGAACACATCCATTTCCTCTTCCCTTATATGGGCGAAGGAATTTCCAACAGAAGACACTGCAGAATTACATGCAGTGCATAAATATTTTTTTTTTTTTTTTACTGCAATTATTTTTTAAAAGCTCTCCTGCTAAATTAACTAGTATATCCTTGCGGCACTTTATATTCATTTTATTTGTGCTGTTAATATTTCTCTTTCCTTATTTTTCTATTCAAACATAGGTCAAACAACAAGAGTAATTGACCTCAAGGGATGAACATAATATCATAAAATCTTTCCACACAATCAACAAACAAAAGATGATTCAAATGACCATATTTTGAACTTCCTGACAATCAAACTTTCCCATCCCTTCCCAAAATGCTATTCTTAAAATGTTTCCGTAAGAAAGGGGTCAAATAAAGTGCTTAATATCCATGACAGACAATATGGTATAACTATAAAACATACTTAAGGGTATCTAATGCTGTAAAATAGCTCAAAATGCTTTTCAAATGACAGATCTGAGCATTGATAAATTATGTCAGAGCTTTAATTAAATCATTAATCATGTGTGTATGGCAGGCTAACAGCATAATTACTGAGATAAATGCAGATACATCTGTTTTACCCGCACAAAACTCACACCAGCTGCCCTCCATTACACATGGAAATCATAATATCCAGCTCTCAATTAAAAAAAAAAAAAAAAGTCAGAGACTCAATTTGTTTATGGCTGTGATCATGTTAGATTTAGACTGAATCCAAATATTTGGAAAACTTCCAAAATGTGCAAAACTGGGTTTAGGAAATTGAATTTTCTTCATCATGCACCATATATTATTTGCTGCCCAAGTGAGGTCACCTACAATGACCATACCCTGCAGGCCGGATCATTGCCTGACTAAAAATAGCTTGGCCTGCATGAAACCTGAAATCATTACACTCCTTGTACCAGTATAATGCACAACCTCAGCCTTCTGCTGTCACAAGTTTTTGATCAGGGAGGCAGACAATCTGATAAGGCTTTAGACAAGGAGGCATCTTCTTTTCACTGAAATTAGTTTAAATTAGTTGTAAAATATTTCTACCTTGTACAGAGAGTTCCCGGCAGAAAAACGTGCTGTATTTTTTTAGAATGGCTGACCTAAAGACCAAAAGGGCCTCTGGGTAGTGAAAAAAAAGCGATCAATTATAACCAACTTAATACCATATAAACACTTAAAATATAAATGTTGACTAATTAAATTACCAAAAGAATCTTTAAAAATAATTGTTACTTTTATGTTCTTTTATACTTTCTTCCAAAACTTTGTAACTACATTCTCTATTCATATGGCTTTACACAATTTTTGACATTTCATCTATGGTATCACTTTGCTGTGTTGTTGAAACCATGTAAAATTTATGAAAACAGCTTTTTCTGAAAGAAAACCTTTCACTGACTGCATCACAATCTCTTTTAGTGCAAACTGCCATTTCAGATGCTATTACTGTTCAAAATAAACATTTGAATCAGCAGACAACCTTGGAATGGACCTGACTGAAACTTGAGAGCAAACTAATACTGTGAGTCTGGGAGTGACTGAATTATATGGCGTTATTTTTTAGTCAAAAGTTATAAGCGTGTAAGACATGCTCACGAGCACATTGTTATTTCACACGTGCAAAAATTAACCTTCAGCTGGCATGATAAAAGTAATCGCGCACAAATTCAACAACCGAGAGGTGTACATGTAGCTGCGAGCGCAATGGGCTTCTGCTCACGGAGTGCTGGTTTGCTTGCGTTAATGTTAACTTACTTAACAAAACGTAGGCTTCTTCGTTCGCTAATATATTCATAAATGGTAACTGATGTAACTATGATCTGTACAGCATTTTATGCATGCAGAGACATTTTATATATATTAAAAAACTCTTTCTAATTCATTCCCACTCTTCTTCGGTGGTAACTTAGCCCAACTCCGTGCTTCCTGTAATGAGTGCTGTCAATCAAGGTACAAGGATGTCCCTGTGTGAAAGTGTCCAATCATGAGAGGGTCAGTACCCTCCTTGGTTTCCGCCCCCAAATTGTGAAAAGTCATGTAGACTCGAGGGAGCAGAAATCAGCTGAGCGAGCAGAAGCCCGTTGCGCGTGAGCAGAAATCCACTGCACAAGCAGAGTTAACCTATGAGAGTATGCCAGGCGCTCGCTCGCAGCTACATGTACACCTCTCGGTTGTTGAATTTGTGCGTGAGTACTTTTATCATGCCCGCTGAAGGTTCATTTTTGTGTGTGTGTGAAATAACAATGTGCTCGTGAGCATGTCTTACACGCTCATAACTTTTGACTAAAAAATAACACCATATAGTTGCCAGAAACACATATGAGCATGTGGATCAGGAAAAGAAAGATGTTTCATGTTGAAATCATCCTTAAGACTGTAAGAAGAGTTCACACACTTATCATAACTCATGTGGAGACTGCTGTCCAGTGGTAAAGCTACTACTATATTGTCCAGAGACAGCAATAAGTCTGTACAAAACATAATTAACATTGATTATGATAACCTATTGAACAACCTATAATCTATACCGTCCAAATGAGAGTCCAAACAGCTGATAAAACATCACAATAAACCAAAAGTAATCCACACGAGTTCAGTCCATCGATTAACATCTTATGTAGTGAGGAGCTGTGTTTGTAAGGTACAAATCCTTAGTTGAAGCATTTTATCTTTTAAACTGTGACTTCAGGCCAAAATACGAGTCCGTAATCCATAATGTTTCCTCAAGTGAAAAAGTAAATTCCCTGTTGTCCTCTCATATCAAAATCCACCGAGATATTTGTCTTAAACTGTTTTTCTAGTTAATGGTGCTTGATCTGTGCACATTTCATTCCTGATTCAGACAAGATTATTATTATTATTTTTTTTCACAGGGAAAAGCAATATCATAGAACAGGACTCATATTCTAGGCCAGTGCAACAGATTGATGTTAAAAAAGTCTTAATGATTTATTTATTTATTTTTTCCAAACACACAGCTTTTTACTTTACAATATGTTAATTGATGGACTGGAGTGGTGTGGATTATTGTCATGTTTTTATTAGCTTTTTGTACTCTCATTATGACGGCACCCATTCACTGCAGAGGATCCACTGGTGAGCAAGTGATGTTATGCTACATTTCTCCAAATCTGAAGAAGAAACAAACGTATCTACATCTTGGATGGCCTGAGGGTGAGTCAATAAAAAAAAAAAAATTGGGTGAACTATTCCTTTAAAGCTTGCATTCATCTTTCTCCATTTTTGAGTGCAACACCCACATCTCGAAAATCCAATTAATAACAGATGCATAAAACTAATTCCTATCCTACAGGTTTTATTTTTCAACAATCCATTATATACTCGGATATGCCTCACAACACAGAAGAAAAGATCTGTCACTATATTATTTTAACAACCTTCTTAGAAATTATTTTTTTGACATTAACATTGAGATTCTAGAAACCAGTTGATTATATTACCACCAACAACCATCGGCAAAATTAAATGTGGCTTTAAAATCAAACAAGCTTTGAATGAAAGGAACATGCACACTGAAAAGATCTGTAAATGGCAAACATTTGTGAATTGCACACGAGGAACTTGTAATACAAACAAGGACACTCTCACTAATCTTATGGTTTCGTTGAGCGTGTAGGACCATAAATGATACACAAATCTGATAACACAATCTGTACTTAATTTTGTCCACTTAATATAGTAAAATTAAAAGCACACTTACTGCATTGACCTCAGTTGTAAGTATAATGACTGCAAAGCACAACAGAAAACATCTGCAATATGAAAAAAGAGTGACTTAAAATACAAGGGAAACACATAATTCTACAACACCAAGAAAAAACAGATTTTACCTGAATGTGTTCCAGTGCTGTAGATGGTTCTCACCCTCCATGTGAGCCAGAAAACAGATGAAATCTCTCCTTCTGCCAAATTCCGGAATCTGATCTGAAAGTTGCAGATTTATGATCTGAAAGTTACAAGTTAATTCTCACTGTTCTAAGCCTATCTGAACAGCAGCAGATCCTTGTTCATATTTAAAACAGTAGATCATTAGTTCATATTTAAATTTTATGTCCTGGTATCTTTGTAGATCTCATGTTCCTTGTTAATATGCATAAGGCGGTGTTTTGGAACATGCTAACTGATCTCTATCAGGTCAAACATGTCATTAGCTTAAAGACATTTATGGACCAGCAACGATCATACTAGCTCAAGGCTATCACTCTATAGTTGCTAGTCGTTTCTTATAGCTAACATGTTCCAAAACACAGCTACCATGTGTCAGACAGTCTGTTTTGTTATTATTTAAAAGTGTTAAGTTAAAAAGTACACATTTAAACTTCATATTTTTAATCTTAAGCCAACTACTGTCCATTATTGAAAGTGAAGTAACGGCAGAAGTTTACCTCACATAGCGCACGCTCCAGTCTCAAGCGCGCAACCCCGATGCGTCTCGCGCTTTGGGAAAGTTGGTTGTCTAACCTAAAATCCACCGTGCCAAAGCTGTTTTAAGAGAATTACTTATCTCCAAGACTTAAACTTCCCCTAACAATGCTGAAACGCTCTAAACAGGGTTGTCTCGGTGCGTGTTGATGGGTGGTTGTTGTCCTGACAGGGGGTGTGGTGGCTCTTCTACAAGACATTACTTTCCAGAATAGTCACATAACGTCTAGAGCAAAGATGCAGACAAACGTATAGTTCAAGCTCGGGGGAAAGAGAGGCAATTAATAATTGCTTGGAACGGAGAAGAATCCGTCAGCAGCGCGTCCGTTTGGACATTATTCATAGCTGTGAAGATGCGGCTTCCACGCGTCACTGTTTTTCTTCTCACGGTCTCTTTGAGCATAGACAAGGGTACAGCTAAGGTAAGTCCATCTAAAAACTAAGAAATGTTAAGTTTTATGCGTTTTATTAGGAATGTCGTCGGTTTGGACATGAGGAGTTCCGTTATACGCGTCTTACGCTCAGCTTCCACTTTAGATTTCACGTGAGACCATTGACTAAGTTAAAGGCTGTGATATAACTTTTGTGTCTTACGATTCGAAATGGCAAACAGCAAACCAAAATGCAATTTACGGAAGAAACCCTAAAGATTTGAATAGCCTACGACCTACGCTGTAACTACAATAATGAACATTGGTCTCTACATAATTGTCAAAGACATGTTGCCTATATTAAAACTATTTATAGCACGGCAGTTGTTCTGACAGTTTAGTAGATTCATGCACTTTTGTGGTTTGGTAGTTTTATTAGTTCAGCAGTTTGACACAGATTCGATCTTACTTATAATGCCGAAGTATCTTGATGTGTTGTCATGAAGTAAATTTGTTCTGTGGCGTTTCTCAACAGTTTATATTTGCCACTCCTCTTGGTTTCGCCTGAGAGTTGTTAGCCATACCCCACCCTCTCAGTTCAATTTCAAAACACTTTATTGGAATGATTGTTTAAGATAAAATATTGCCAAAACAAATAAAACCGGAGACTGGGAAAAAATTATAAAATAAAACAAAATAGGGTTCCAGAAATGTTTCAGAAAAAAAGAAAAGAAAAATGCATTGTGCAGTAGACCACAATAGAATGACAAATATATTCAATAAGACATTACTGTTACACCAGTAACACCTGCATTTGATCATGTTTGTCTGAATCTGACTTTTTCTTTGGCTAGACCATGGTTAACAGCAGACAAACATGGCTCCTTCTTTCATAGTGTTGTATGCTTGTGTGCACACTGCTACACTTAACACAAATTTGTAAACTTATTTTTAACCATCTGGACCTTGTGTTCTATTTGTTAAAGGCATTTTACCACTCATCTAAGAAATCAGTATAACGTATGAATGAGATCCATTTTTAGCCAAGCCAAAATTTTGTCCTGCATATAGTTGCATTAGGATATAAATGCATTCATCAGAAAGAGCTATACTGGACATGTGCTTTTATTGGGGGAGTGCCTGTGGATGGGGCTCCAGCGTGAAGCACGATCAGATTGAGGATTCGGGAAGTGACAGGTGTGGGCGATAAGACCTATCCTATAGGATTATTTATTGTGAAGATAATGAATTCACAAATCCGTTACATCTGGTGATGATGTGGAATTTCTGAATGCATGGCACATCTGCTGGATGAATCAGCTACCATTGATAATGCAGATATTTGCATGACTATCTCATATTCCAGTAGAATTTGTTGATAGATTAACACATTACTACAAGCAATCTAAACTAGTTTGATTTAAACTGGTGTGTCACATAGCTACAGTATGCTGAATAATCTACACTCACCTAAAGGATTCTTAGGAACACCTGTTCAATTTCTCATTAATGCAATTATCTAATCAACCAATCACATGGCAGTTGCTTCAATGCATTTGGGGTTGAGGTCCTGGTCAAGACAATCTCCTGAACTCCAAACTGAATGTCAGAATGGGAAAAAATGTGATTAAAGCAATTTTGAGCGTGGCATGGTTGTTGGTGCCAGACGGGCCGGTCTGAGTATTTCACAATCTGCTCAGTTACTGGGAGATTGCAAGATTTTGAAATTGCAAGAGCTCACCAAAATTGGACCGTTGAAGACTGGAAAAATGTTGCCTGGTCTGATGAGTCTCGATTTCCGTTGAGACATCCAGAGGGTAGAGTCAGAATTTGGTGTAAACCGAAGGAGAACATGGATCCATCATGCCTTGTTACCACTGTGCAGACTGATGGTGGGGGTGTAATGTTGTGGGGGTGTTTTCTTGGCACACTTTAGGCCCCTTAGTGCCAATTTGGTTTCGTTTAAATGCCACAGCCTACCTGAGCATTGTTTCTGACCATGCCCATCCCTTTATGACCACCATATACCCATCCTCCGATGGCTACTTCCAGCAGGATAATGCACCATGTCACAACGCTTGAATCATTTCAAATTGGTTTCTTGAACATGACGATGAGTTCACTGTACTATAATGGCCCCCACAGTCACCAGATCTCAGCCCAATAGAGCATCTTTGGGATGTGGTGGAACGGGAGCTTCGTGCCCTGGATGTGCATCCCACGAATCTCCATCAACTGCAAGATGCTATCCTATCAATATGGGCCAACATTTCTAAAGAATGCTTTCAGCACCTTGTTGAATCAATGGCAGAATTAAGGCAGTTCTGAAGGCGAAAGGGGGTCAAGCACAGTATTAGTATGGTGTTCCTAATAATCCTTTAGGTGAGTGTATATACTCCAGATTGTTCTCCGGCATGAATAAAAACAGACTTTATGTTCTCTCAGCACTTCTTCGCGATCTATCTATCTATCTATCTATCTATCTATCTATCTATCTATCTATCTATCTATCTATCTATCTGTCTATCTGTCTATCTATCTATCTATCTATCTATCTATCTATCTATCTGTCTGTCTGTCTGTCTGTATGTCTGTCTGTCTGTCTGTCTGTCTGTAAACCTTTATAATTACAAACGACTGGAAAGGTCATGATAATCCTGTAAAGGAAAGAAAAGAATGCAGTAAATTGGCATAGACTGTTAGGTGAAATGGACTGAAAAGAATCCTTTCCAAATCCTCTCTAAATCTTTGCAGCATCAGTTGTATAGTATGTGTGGCCCAGCATAAATCATGTGTTTGTTTTCTCTCTTGAGAGATCTCTAAATATTTGTCAAAAATTAGTTTATGATGACCAAAGATCGGAATGTCACTCTTTCGACAGTTTCTTGCAAATAGAAGGATGAATGATATCCCTAACAAACAAATATTTGTTTATAATATCTATGTACGTCTGTCTATATCAGTGGCACAGAAATAGCCTACATCCCCAGTTTATTCATTCAGAAAACCTTCTTCTTCGTCTATATTTGTACATTAAGGGAAGGGCAGTGATTCCTGGTGATTAGTGATAAGTTTCCGTTGAATATGTCTTTCAAAGCTTGTTTTCAATTTTGACTCTCATAAAGTTCATATCAGATTATTGGCCCTAGCACACTTCCTTTAATTGATTCACTTCATTAGGATGGTAGCACAGAATAGATTATCCACTTGAATGCAGTGCAGAAACAGACAAAGTACATAAATTAAGGTGAAATCAGTAAACCTAAGTTATCCACAACCAAAATCACACCCCAAGGCCAAAACCACAGTGTGCACCAATAACAACTCAGATGTCCTATTTACATTTCGTTGCATTGCTCTTGATCAGTGACATTGTTTTCGAATTTGATCCGATTATGCACATTAGATTTACACTTCGTGTTATGGTCTGGCTCATGGATAGTCCATACTGTATGACATACTGTAATTTTCATCAGCAGCACAGTGTGCTGAGTTCCATGCACACCATCTGCATGTAGCCCAATTATGTGTCCATGTAGCACTCAAAAAACAAAGGTCCACTAAAAAGTGCACATGTGTTGGATGCGTACATCCATGCTCACAGTCAGTGAACTGTACTCTGAAAGGCTTACATGCTCAACTGTGTGCTAGAAAGGGCAGAAAATGAAGTATATCCAGGTCTTAAGAATAATTTAACTAAATTTTTGCTGTCTTTACATACACACATCATCCTTATGTATTTTATAAAGTGAATAGACAACCATTTGTGTACTGTAATCAGTGTTATCACACCCTCTGATGAAAGAAATTCCTCAAGTGACTCGTGTTGTGTATATCTCTCAAGACCGCCAAGCCCATGAAAGTTTCATGTGTGTGGGTTGTCTTATTTTTGGAAACTGCACATGTAGTGATGGGTGTGAGAGAGAGAGTGAGTGGGGAGAAGGAGGATGGAAAAGGTCCAATTGGAGGGAAAAACATGTCGGACCTCACTAGGTTTACACACTGCCCCGCCTACGCCAGATTAGACTGTTCCAGCATCTCCCGAGAGAGGGTGGATGGAATGCCTGTGCAGAGGAAGCAACAGTTGCAACTGTTTATCTTGCTGAATCCCTGTTCTTTTACCCTTACCCTCAATATTTCTGAGGTTTTTTTTGCTTTCATCTCTGTAGAAAATAACCTATAGTCTCATGAAGCACTTACATGTGCTTGCTTTGCCAGCCAATCTGCCCCAATAAACACTTTTTAATAGGGTACTCAGTATTTTATATGCATGTAATTCTCTACAAACTGTTGTTTGGACTGTCAACAAAAAGTTTGTAGTGATTGTAGAATTGCCTAAATTCAAGGCTTCCAAGTCATGGATTTTTTTACATGTAATTTACAGGCCTGGACAAGTCATGTAAGTCTGGCCTCCCCACTCGTGACTCTGTGGTAGAGCATTGTGATACATTGTGGATTCATTTCACAGGTAACACACATACATGCAAATGCAAAGCCTGAATGCACTGTAAGTTGCTTTGGATAAAAGTGTCTAAATGCATAAATGTAAATTAAAATCTCAAATAAAAATGTATGTATATATATATTGCAAATTATAACTATGGTTGCTCCAGAAATTGCAAAACAAAAAAAAAGATATTGTGTCCATTAATAGAAATAGGAAAATAATGGAATTTCTTTGGTCAAAAGTTGTCACAACTCTTGTGGGAATAATTTTCATTACCTTTATGAAACTTTTCCAATTATGCTGCTTGGTGCTTGGCATTCATGAATGAAAAACTCTTAAAATTTCTCAGTTGACTGAGAATTTTGAAATAGCCCTCAAATAACAAACACAATTCACACTAATTGATTCTAATATTATATGCATCCTTTCAAATATTGTTACCCTTTGATTTAAGAAGCAGCTAAAGAACTCTGAAACTTTCAGAAGGCCATTGCTTAAGTTCACAGGGCCTTGGACACAGGCCCCACTTGGCTTGAGTCCTTAGTGATAGATCTTCATCCGATGAAGGCCTTGCCCTTACATTTCATGAACCCTGCTTAACTAGATTGTAAGAGGCAAATGGGGAAACCACAGAGGTGATCAGGTGAAACCAGTTTGTTATTATGGTCATCATTGTTTCATAATAGTTGAGTATAAAATCATCTCAGTAATGTGCTGTTTGATGAATGTACATTTTATTACAACTGACCATGATTTTATGGCAGTGAAGTATAAAGTGAAATGTTATACTCCTCAAAGTGCAGTTCAACAATCTGACCGCACACACACACAACTTGTAAAATGCAGTTTTGTAATGGACTGTAAGGGTATTATTTTCTGGGTGGTCTGGGGAAACACCGTCCTTTTGCCCTTAACCTATTGATTTGCTGGACACAGAGTGCAGCAAGTTTTGGCATTACGTCAAGTCTTCACTTCTAAGATTATCTCAGTGGTGCATTAATACCACACAGAGAGAAAGATATGTGATGACTTGCTATGGATTAATGGAAGTAGTGCTGTAGTTTGTTAATACTTATTAAATTTGCTGCCAGAGCATGATGAGAAAAAGACAAGAGCAGTGCTTCTTTAGCTCAAATAGTTAAGTATATCACAAGCAATGAAAAGGTCATGGGTTCAATTCCCAGAAAATGTGTGAAGTGGTTATAACTATGGCATTGATTTATACTCACACACAACTATCTAGGAGCCACTCCCAAGATGGATAAATACTCTGTGAAGCCTGCTCCACATGGCACTACCAGGCAACTGGAATGTACCCTGTGAGCTTGGAAATTTTTCACTGAATCTGTGTGCCCTCAAAACTGCATGTGTTTTCTTTTGCTGTAGGAAATCCTGTCTGTTTCACACTGCTATTGATTGCCTCATACTTGGACGAGCGTGAACAGTCACATAGGGAGTCCCAGATATCAGGCTCTCTCTGCAGGAATGTGGGTTAGTGGTCTCAGAAACTGGGACTCAGCCAGCCTTCCTGGCCAATAATACATGAAGGAGCCATCCGCCCTGTCAATCAAAGAGGAACGGAGGATGTCTCAGAGAGGATGTCTGTGTTAATAGTATTAAAAACATGTCATCATTCATTATTATTAATCTGTTATATAAAAAATTGGCACCAGTACTGACTGTCCAGATACACTTGATGGTCAAGGCACAATTAGATGTGACCAGACCTACACAAAAGGGAAGGAGCAATCAATCAATCAATCAATCAATCAATCCATCAATCAATCAATCAATCAATCAATCAATCAATCAATCAATCAATCAATCAATCAATCAATCAGTAAAAGCAAAATATAACATACATGTATAATTAAGTTTAATTAGCTTTAATGTTGCACTACCAAAGCTACCAATTTCCACCATAAAAAAAAGAGAAAGTCATGAATGAGCCCTGAAAGTTTAATTGCCAAGTAGTTCTAATATTGTCTCAAGTGCTCTAATAGAAGTGTAGCTTACCTCTGTCTGATCTGATGGCCTCTGTTTTTGAAAGATTGGTCCTTCCGTTTCTCTCCATGTATCCAAATCATCGGAACTGGAAGGAGTCTGTGTTGTTCTGGGTGGTTTGTTTATGCAGCTGTCTTTGTGGATTTCAAAACATTGAGTAAAAAGTTTGGACTGGTCAGGACCATCTTCACTCCAGGTCATAAATCATAGAAAAAGATAGTGGGAGTGAGCAGCTTGTTACATTTGTCATTAAGAATCAACATTTTCAGCAGACTCTCTAACATTGTCTGGCCATTTTATGCATTGTCTCTTTCCCTCCTAAGACCCTTGAATGTCACAATGCAGCTGTTTAACCAGACCCTAACCGAAATCAAGTTCGATTTAAAGGAATAGTTCTCCTAAAAGCAAAAAAAAAAAAAAAAACCTTAAAAGTTCTTTGAGAACTTTATTTAATGTAAAATAAGGTCTAAAAGTCTGAGACCACATGAAAATATAAATAAATAAATAGGCCTAAATAAATCTGGATTTGTTTATTAAACTTATATATATATAACTTTTCTAAATCTGGCGGGAAAAAACGCTTTCAATTAAACTTTTTACTCAAATTTCCATTTCCAAAGTGTATTATATAAAAAGTCCAACCAGAAGCATTTTCCAGCTCAGGCTCGGTGAAGAACATGAGCACAGTGGTAAAAAGTAATAAGATGTTGGTGCTTTACTGCCACATGTGTTCATTTCAGCTGGAAACTGCAGTGAATTTCACACGAAACTGCATGTTTTCCAATCTCACTATGGGCCTCAGAGATTTAGACACCATTGTATATGTAGACAGTAATATTTACTTCAAAAACATCCACACAAATGATTAAAATCACTATTTTCTGTGATTAAAAAGGTTTACAGTTACCTAGTGTCAGATAAGCTATGATTGGTGGATATCTAGGTTGACTGTTTGCACTAGCTTTATCTCTGTACTGTAGGTTTGCCACAACATAAACCATGCACTTTCTCCTAGGTATACTGTACATTAGCACAGATGGTTGTTGGTGAATCATGATTTAGATGCAAGCATGCTATTTAGGCCTTTCACAGTACCACTTGAACCACGTTTGCCCAAAATTCATGCCAGCTCTGGTCAGGAGTGTTTGCAGAGAGCAAACTTTATTAGGAAGAATGTCATGTTGTCATCACTGTTAAAGGTCAGATGAACAGGCTGCAGGCAGAAAGAACCACCAAAGGCAAATAAAATACAGTTTATGACTACAATCATTCCAAATTCATGTGATTCCAAGAAACAGAGAGACACAGAAGTTTCTGAACAATCTCTAACCTCACCTCACCTTTCATCCTGAGCATTTATAAGTGGGCCCCACAAGCTTCTGTGCAATTTTTTGGAGAACAGATGAAACTATTGTCAGTGACAGCTACTCTATCCAGCGCTCTGAATGCAGTGTTTCAAATGCTGTTTGATCCCTTTGTTATTCAATGGACCAGTAGGGGCGAGATCATGCCCATTTTCGCATTGAAGCCATACTGCATGACCATGATGGGTGGACCTGCATGGACCTGTGGATGTCTTTTTTTTTCTGGGTTTTACGCAATGATTTTTTACACTGTCATGTTTCTGTGTGTGGTATTTCAGAAGAGATTTTAATTGTTGTGACAATAATCTCACTATATCTGCACAAAAATCCCCGCTGACAAAGCACAGTGCCCGCTACTCCAGCATGATTCAAGGAACTGATAGCAATAAATAAACATGGATGGTACAAAACAATAAACATGAGGTCAGATAAACAGAGGTCATTTCCTCTGGGGGTCTACTTTCCCTTTTTAATCTGGTCTTTATTGCTGTAATTGCTCGCTCCACCTATTGTATTGCTGCATGGAACGTTTGTTTACAGTGTTGATGGATTAACTTGTAAAACATTCATATACGTTCGTACAGTATTAACATTCCACTAAAATGCCATAATTTTCTCATGAACCCTATTTTTACAAAATGTGAGTTGTGGTTGATAATTCTTCTTACTGGCCAAAGTCAAAATAGTCCATTCCAAGTCCAACCCAGGCTTATTGGAAAAGCATGTGGCTACATTTCTCCAAAATGATATTACGTTGCTGAGTCAGTGCTGTTAAAAAGGCATTCAGTTTGAACTGAAACAGATGTTTTATTACAGTTCGGAAATAAAATGTCTGGTGCATATTGCTAGAAAGTTTGTGTGCAATGGAGCTTGTTATGTGACGCAAACAATAAACATTATGGGAGAAGCATTTTGAGGCCATAAAATGCTGTTGTGCAAGAAACTGCACAAAAATAAATCTTTATTAATCGAGAATCTGCCCTTGTATTGATAATTTTTGAAAATGTGTGTTTTATTGTCACTAGTGTTCATTTCAGATGGAGATTTTTATTTTATTTTTATATCCCATAAAGTGAAAATGTAAGTTTAATTGCTTAGAAAATGAATATCTCCACTCCACTTAACAAGCCCTACAATATATATTATAAGGAAATGTAAATTCATAAAAATAATGATGATTTCTGTGGAGATGCACCTTATGACATTTCACTACTTATTTTGGCTTGTCATAAATATTTAAAATTATCTAATATTTTAAGAGACTTAATGGCTTAATACACAGTAATGATGGAATGTAGGCATTTACTACTTATTTTGTTTGTTTATTTATTTATGTTTTTCTTTAAAACAATTTATTTCTTATAACATGTCTTGTTTATGTTTTGCTCAATTTTGGTTTAGTTTTCTCTCTATTTCTGTTCCCCTGCATTAGTTCCCTAGTTTGTTCCCTTCGTTGTTAATTGGCACCGCACCTGTTCTGTTTTCATCTTGATTACATTTCCAGTGTATTTAAGCCCTGTGTTTTCCTCAGTTCATTGTCCGCTATTAAATTGTGCCCATTTGTTTGTTCTGTTATCCTAGTGGATTTATTAAAATTATTTTCTTGCTTTTTTACTGGACAGCCCGTGACATATTCATCTTTTTAAAATGTTTACTTTTTCACACACAAAAGTCCAATATATCTTGAATATTTATTTTGACTAATATAATAATGTCATGTAACTGATGCACTTTGTTTGATGCACTTATGCACTTTGTTGCACATCCAGCCCTAAATATAGAGCAGAGCAACTGACCTGCTGTTCCATCCCAGTCCTTCCTGATCTGTTCAGGACATCACGTGTAGAGATTTCCTGTTTATAAAACAATCTAAGGTTATTGTAAGCTTACGTATGATCTGAAAGAAAGTAATGGCATTACAATAACGAGTCATTGTATTCTTAACTTTAGTTCACTGCTTTACCTGTAGAAAAAGAGAAACAAACAAACGCCTCTCATGGCCCACAGACTCTTCTTGCATGCCACTGTCTCGTCTAAAAACGATGGGCTGTTACAGTTAACTTCTTAAAGCATTTGTTCAGTTTGATATTTAAACCACTTCATTCTGTTCTGTGATTTATAAAACTGATCAGAACATTTAGAGCTGATTGAAAATAATCACCGCTGCTGAATTGTTTAAAAGTGCAGACTGCTTCAGTGTGTTAAGAAAGTGTACACTTAAGTGGCCTTTAATTTAACTGTCACGATCATTACATGGAGTGCCCATGAACTTTTGTAGAGGGCACTTCAATCAGGACTATTCCACACTCACCACCAGATGTCACTCGGACTCTAGCACCTCTTATCTGTTGCACCACACCCTAACTACATTTCCCATTAGTTTCTGCATCACAATCACCCTGCCACACCTGCACATCATTCCTCAATCAATCTCCTTGCCACACCTGCACCTCATTTACACACACATATAAGCAGCACACTCACTCTCACTCACTGCGAAGTCTTCTGTAATGAGAACTTTTAATGAGAATGGTCAGATAGGCAATGATCAGTAACGGCGTCAGGTATGTGGGGATAATCAGAATCGATAACAGGAACAAGCAGATGTCGGGGGCAGGCAGCAGAGAATCAGAGTCGGTAAAAACAATCCAAGGTCAGGTACAGAAGGGAAACACAAGGAAAACGCTCGGAAATGTCAGACTGGCTAAACAAGACTTCGCAGTGAGTGTGCTGCTTATATGTGTGTGTAAATGAGGTGCAGGTGTGGCAAGGAGATTGATTGAGGAATGATGTGCAGGTGTGGCAGGGTGATTGTGATGCAGAGACTAATGGGAAATGTAGTTAGGGTGTGGTGCAACAGATAAGAGGTGCTAGAGTCCGAGTGACATCTGGTGGTGAGTGTGGAATAGTCCTGATTGAAGTGCCCTCTACAAAAGTTCATGGGCACTCCATGTAATGATCGTGACATTAACACTTAAATTAATCCTAGCTCATCTCCATGAAATATGAAGTTGCTCTATTATCAAATTATTGCAGGTGTGCATTTGTATGTTTGTACTTATGGCAGGTTTTGATGTTGTTTGATTATAGAATGTAGAATATATCGAATTTAATTTTCAGTTCATTACCTTACATTATGAGATTAAACAATTAAATATTTTAATTGTTTGCCAGCCCAGAAAACTGTAATTTTTCTCTGCCTCCACTCTGTCCTTTAGATGCCCTTCTTATTCAGTGAAGAATCTTTTTCATCCCTGTTTAGAACCACAATTCTATTTCGAGCATCTTTACAGGGTTTATTATAGCCAGATTAAACAGAGCGGAGTGCTTGTCTTTTCTTAGCTTTGTGCTCCCTGTCCACTACCTTTCTCTCCTCTCACGTTTCAGGCATTTACTTCTGTTTTAGAGTCTGACCTGTGCTCGTGTTCCAATGGGATCTCCAAAAGTCTTGAACTTTCCCACAAGAGCAAGGAAAATGTTTTGTACAATTAATTAGATTACGTTTACTGCCATCTCTTTGAGTTGTACCAAAAAAAATGGAGCACCTCCAAGCATTCGTATGACTTAGATTATTGGATTAGCAGGAATTAGCATGATCATATGCTTGTAGTTTCATTATAAACACAAGGTCATGTCTACTTTAGCTCATGTTTATAACAGACACAGTATCTGTTGATAGAAGGAAGCATGAAACAGATGAAATTGTGGTCATGTAGAGTTGTTTTTGAACGTTTTCCCACTGACTTCCATTGTATGGAAAGAAAACAGACATTGCGTTTTATCTTCTTTTAATATCCTCTTTTAATATTCTTTAGAAGGTCACAGGGAAGTGGAATGACGTGGGTGAGGTAACGACAGAATTTTCTTTTTTGAGTGAACATCTTTTGGGGGGAAATCTGCACTTGTCCCTTTAACTGGCCCTATACAGATCTGTGGGGGAGTTTTATCAAAGCATCAAAAATAAACAGCATAATAGTAACTTTAAAAAAAAAATCCAATCCAGTTCAAACACAAATGCTAAATATATTATCTAATTTGGATCTATGTATAATCTTTATGCATATCCTTTTTTGGACTTTCTCCTTTTTATCAGTCTCTATTTTGCATGCAAACAGACTTAAATGTGTATCTATTTGCATCTTGTTTAGCTGAAGTAATAATGTGAGCTATGCATGAGCTTTACAGTACATGAATATAGTTCAATCAGTGTGTGCGGAAGTGAAGTCTTGAAAGTTATCTCACTGGCAAATTCAACTAGCTCATTGTGCATCATGTGGCTTTAGTTAAACCTCGACACTTCAAACAAGCAGAATCTGATTGTCTGCCCTTACGTGCATGAGTGTGTAGCTGTATTTGCGACTAGACTAGTATTAGTCATTGTTTGAAAGCTTGTAGACAAAAAAGAAAAACAAATCCATCCTCTTAAGGCAGGGAAGCCCCTCCACGGCTGAAACATTAGTGTGGGAGTTCCTTCCTTTCTGGGGGCCTGGCTGGCCTCCTGCACAGATCGCTGGCCACACAACATGAGACTGAGGAGGCTGTGAGAGGGAGTTGTGCTTCACTGAACGGTTCCACGAAGACACAAAGGATATCTGATATCCAACAAGGGGCTTTTGAAAAAAACATAAACAACAACACACATCTACCTACATTTTTGGAAAAACATACCGATACATTCAGTAGAATTCACTGCAGTTTCTAGCTGAAATTAACACTATAGAAGCAGTAAAACCACAACCACTTTTATTGCTGTTTCACACAACGTATGATTACAGTTAGCTTCTTTGACAGTGTTTTATTGCTGAACTGGCATAATGCATTTAACAAAAAGGGTAAGTAAAATGTTGCTAGATTCATGTTCTTCTTTTTCGGTAGAAACTGAACAAGCTTTTATTGCCACTCACGGGACAATGTGCAAAAAGCAGCAATATATCATTCAGCAGAACTGACATGTATATTGCAAATCAACATTCAGTGCCATTAAGGTGCACAATTTTAATCTTGTGTGTGTGTGTGTGTGTGTGTGTATGTGTATGTGTGTGTGTGTGTGTGTGTGTGTAGCGTCCATGGGAATTAAACCAATGACCCTGGCATTACTAACCAACTTAACTTTAATTCTTACTAACATAATGAAGACATGCTTATATGCTTATATATATATATATATATATATATATATATATATATATATATATATATATATATATATATATATATATATATATATATATATATATATATATATATATATATATAATGTGTGTGTATTTATTTTTTATTTTTTTTACCAGTATGTTTGTTTCCTGGGAATTGAACCCATGACATTTTGCTCTGCTAACACAATGCTCTACTGAGCCACAAGAATATTATATTATATTATATTATATTATATTATATTATATTATATTATATTATATTATATTATATTATATTATATTATATTATATTATATTATATTATATTATATGAGCTTGTTGCAATAAATTACGTGACTGGAATAAAATGAAAGATACATGCAAACAGCCTTTGCATCTGGAGTACATAAAATTGTGCACTAGATTTTTTACAAAGCCGAAGTCTTATAAGCACATAAATCCAAACTGCTGAAGGAAGTCAACATCAGAGCTGTAAAGGACATGGTTAACCTGACAGGTTAACCTGTAGATGTCAGATAAATAGATCCCTCGCTGGACGTTGCCCTTCAGAGGTCAGGTGACAGCTGAAAATCTGACTAGGCTGGAACTTGATATTGTTGGGCTTAAAGTCATGTTTTTTCAAGTAATGGCTTGGTCTATTGAGATTTCTAAGTACTATTTTTGGCATTAAGCGTTCAGTATTAAGAGCTCTGTCTCTCTCTGATTTTCTCTTTTCTGACTGATTTTTCTGGCTATGTTACAATTTTAAGTTCAAATATGAGTCAGTGTTACTGTTGTTAACTGAAACTAAGACTGAAATATTTTCAAATATTCGAATATAGAAAAATGTTGCCTGAAACAACCAATGAAATGAATGAGATGTTGCCTGTTAACTGAAATAACACAGATACTAAAACTACTAAAACTAAAAATGAAATAAAAAAAGAAATCTCCCCAGAAAAGTTCTAAAGGTCCATGCATTATAATTTTTTTCCTTTTTGTTTTCTCGTTATAACGACTTAATTTTCTCGTTATCTCGACATAACGAAAGTCATTTTCTTGTTATAACGACTTATTTTTCTCGTTATAACGACATGACAGTTTTACTCTTGCTATAGTAAGGAACTCAACTTTGACGCATCTGATGGACCATGCAGGCGCTCTTACTGTAGCCTATATTTCAGCTAATTTTGCTTCGCCTAGATAATAACGTCTACAATACTGTACAGACAGTAAATAAAGGCTGATCAATCACTGTTGATTTTTCCAGAGACAGTACAATGAACGTTTTGTTTTTGTAATGAACATGTTTAAATGGCAACACCGCGAACACTTCAGAAGGACGCAGAACTAGATTTAAGATCTTGAGCTGCTTGGATTAAACTCCCTTTTAATTTTCCATTTATTTGAAATAATAAAATTATATATAATTTGTCATTTTTAGTAGTCATTATATGCTGTGGCAGATATCATGTGCGTTACAAGCTTCTGTTTGAAAAGAGCATTCATGTGTACATGTAGTGTATGTGTGTGTGCAGAAAAAAACGATTACAACATTATAGAACAAAACTGAATTAAATTAGCCTATGCATTTTACATATACATCACATTTCTCATCACTATGGTTAATAATAAGAAAAAGAAGCACATCACAAATAGCCTATCATTAAATTCCGTCCTACTGTAGATAAACAGAACATCTCTACCTAACTACCTAAGCATGTGCCTAAAAGAAGCACAAATAAAGATATAGGTGCAAACAGAATACAGTGACGTCAACCTTGGTTTTGATAAGCAGTTATTTTACGAAACAGAATGCGTTTGTGAAACTCATGTCGAGATAACAAGAAAATTAAGTTGTTATAACGAGAAAACAAAAAGGAAAAAAACATATTAAGCATGGCTGCTTAGAACTTCCGTAAAAAAGAGACAAAAATAATCTACAATTAAAGCAAACAAAAAATATATATTAAAAAGTTAATTCAAAATATTAATAAATACTATAATAGTATAAATAATATTGAAATAACTCTGCCATAAGTTAATAGGGAGTCACGCACTGCTGTGTGTGTCCAGAGTTGTGATGTGGTGGTTTAATCTGCAATCTTCAGACTAATGGTTTACTTCGCACAGGATGAACTACAAAAGAGTCCTGACAGAAAACACAACGTCACTTAGGTCACTGTCTCAATGCTTTCGTCTGACTGGAGTCATGTGAAAACAGTGAAGTGAAGAAATATGAACAGATATAATTATAATTCTTGTCACCACTGAGTGAGCCAAATGCTAACTGCTGCAGAACATGTGGAGTGTTTTAAGAAGTGAAAGTTTGCCACGAATCCCTCCTGTAATTTATCTAACTATTACATTTATTATTTATTTATTCATTTATTATTTAGTTATTTTATTATAACACACATTGCAAATAAATTACCATGTTCAGTGTTCAAGGTTACATTATTATTATTATTATTATTATTTTATATATATATATATATATGGGGTGTAACGGTTCACAAAATTCATGGTTCGGTTCGATAAAATACACTGATGTCACGGTTTGATTCGGTTCGGTTCGGTTCGGTAGGTTTTAGATACAGCAAAATGTATTAACATCTTAACTTTTCAGAATGCCGCAAGCTCACCGCGGGTCATGTGTCAAGAACTCACCAATCAGCTTCATCCTTTCCCGTAACAACGTTGAAAGCTCAGCCAAGATGAAGGAACAGCTGATCATAGTTGTATATGGATTGCAATTTTGAAATAAATTTAGTAGCAGAGCTACTGCAAGCGATTTTTAGAGCTGCAAATCCATTTATCCTTTGCTGAAATTTCCGCGTCTCATGGAGAGAGCACGTCATTGTTATATTCATATATGTGGTCTGTGGTTGTAGTGAGGTCAGTATCACATTTGTAGAGACCGCATCAGACCACTACATTTCACATCATGCCAGTTATCTGAGCAACTATATATGGTGTTGCATGTCCTTTTAAATCTAATCGTAGCTGTCAACTTTTTTCTATGATTATGATTTTTCCATTGTGACTTCATTTGAATTATGAAGACGAAACAGTAGTATGATTCATTCATCAGTTCAGTATAAACCATGTCCACAAACACACAATGGGGCATTTTGTCATTGTTGACTGATGAGGTCATTTCCAGTCTCCTCGTCGAGATTCCAGGCGTGTGTATGACAATGCCTTTGGACCATCTGATGGAGGAATGCTTAGCCTATGGCGTGTCAATGTGTACATGTGGAAACAGTGGGACATTGAATGGCGGTGTTTGCGTGTTTAATGTGAGCGACTGTGAGAAATGTTCTTTCTGACTGGGCTGCTTTAGTGCAAGGAGTGGATTACAGTACAGCAGTGCACAGATGTTAGTTAGCAGCATTATAACAATGCCACAAATAAGGAGTAGCGATTTCATCCAAAAATGACGGGGAAGTCGTGGACTAGTGGTTAGAGAGTTTGACTCCTAACCCTAGGGCTGTGGGTTCTAGTCTTGGGCTCACAATACCACGACTGAGGTGCCCTTGAGCAAGGCACTGAACCCCAAAACTGTTCCCCGGGTGCCGCAGCATCAATGGCTGGCCACTCCTCTGGCTGTGTGTGCACTTTGGATGGGGTTAAATGCAGAGCACCAATTCTGAATATGGGTCACCATACTTGGCTGAATGTCACGTCAAATGGGATGATCCCAAAGCTGAATCACCAGATTTCCTTCTATTCTCCTTGCTGGAGAGACCTTTCCTCACTGGCAGCTACTGTGAGGAAACAGTATTGTATTATTACCCTCCAGAGGTCTGTGCATGCCGTTGTTCGATAGGCAGATTGCTAAGGCCTCTAAATTATCAACATTATTAAAACTTTGCTTGAAAACTTGTTTTGCACTATGCCCTCTGTCATCTTATTGATCACTTATTTATTTATTTTTATTTCAAGTAAAAGGCCTTTTATCATAATTGTAAAAAATGTCTCCTTTCAGGTTGCGGCCCACATGATTCTTTTTACTTTTACATTTTCCTGTTTTTTAAGAAAATGTTATGCTGTTAGTAATATTTCTGATTTACATTACAAGCTGTCAGAATTCCATCTTACTTTTGGCAACATAAATATCAGCAACTGCATCAAATTGCGCATTTCTGCATAGTCTGGGCCTCTGAAAAAGTTTTTTAGTATTGAATTTACATGAAACTCAAATGTAGAATTGAACTAGAACCAATGTATATGAATTGAAAAGCACTGACAGACACAAACCACCCAAATTTCTTCTTTAAATCAAAAGCACTATTCGGACGGGACTAGTTTTCTAAACTACGTTTGAGTTTCGATTCTTATCACCTGACGTCTGTGATTTTCATGTACCAATTCGGACGGGACTAACATCTCCGTGTTTATTACAGAGGTGGGAGGGTCTGATTTGTGCATCTGGGCGTCACAGAGATCACGCGCTCTGTATGCGTGCATTGCATTCATTCAGAATGACTGCCTTAGTATTATTACACAATAAATACTAAATGGCTAGTATAACAAAACCATATTAATGTGCAGTTCCTTTAGTTTAACTTGTTTTCCTTCTTTTTTTTATTTTTTATTTTTTATTAAATGTAGTTAAAACATTATGTAACTGAGTACATAAATGAACGTGAGTAATCTTACCTGATGCTGATATTACAATAGCCAGTATTAACAGTTTACGCGATCTTGCTCTTGATTTTATTATTTGTATTATTTTTTTATTAATATCTATTTGCCGCTAAGCAAATATATGAAACATCCGCGCGGTAGAGCATCTACGGTAATTCACGTTGGCCAAAACACACAAGGAACCGCGTTTTGAAATAAAATATCACCGGCAATCACAGACATTCGCATTCGGACGGGATTAGTTTTCTCAGAGCATTTCTGACGTGGCAGACGTGGCAGATTCGGACGGGATTAAAATCACCAAGTACGTCTGTGAAACGCAGATTTCTCTAACGACCCCCTGTAAAACTAGTCCCGTCCGAATAGGGCTAAAGGCGATGAAACATCATTCCAGCCTAATTTACTTCTCATAATGGATGTGCTTGATGGTCGCCTCAGTCCTGCTTCTCCATATTAGGAGCATGGCCTAGTTTCTCACAGTAAACTCTGACTGTTACGTTTATGGGCAGTTCGGATGTTTCACAGCCTCAGTTTACATCTTAAACCTAATATGTTGCACTTAGCTTTGACTTGCTGAAGACATCTTTAGCAGAGCCTTATTTATTGTGGTAACATTATCTTAATGGCCTTCATATGGCGACTATAATCAGAGGGCTGCTGACAGGAATGTCATGCTGTTAGCCTGATTTTGCAGCCCTGTTATGGTGTGAGAGAAATAAAGACCAGACATTCTCAAATCCTATTGCAAATGTCAGTTTATTTAATATATGAAAGGTTAGCACTTTTATTGCAGTGTTTCTCTCAGTGTGTTTCTATCTCTAAAGGAAAAAAGCACGCCTAAGCTTTACAGATATGAGCGGCAAAGGGACTGAATGTTACATTTGGCAGGGCACCAACAGGAAAGCTTTTGTTCAAGTTGTTGTTGCTTCAGAAAGCATAAACAACAACAACAACTCGGATTCTCTTTAGTTAAATGACCCACCCAATAAGGAATCTAGGTAATCAGGCAATCTTCGAGAAAGCTCTCTCATGCTCTACACAACTGTCCGCTTGTCCACTTCAGATCAACATTTCCATGCAAGGGTTTCAATCATGGGGTCTCTAGTGGCACCAAACAGAATTGCAACAAAGAGAAAGGCCAGCCTAACATATGACACAAGCTGCTTCTCTCTTTCTCCGTCTTACATTCATTATACATTACATCTGTCTTCCGCACTGGTTAAGCCCTTGAAATCAGACATTGCATTACCATGGAAATGGTACTTTTGACAGTTTCCTCTCCCTGGGCAGTGTTAATATTACAAAATGCAATATAGTCTTTTTGAAATAAACCTTTTTATAATCTTGACAAAAAAAAAAAATATATTATTGGAAAAGTCTCAGGATTCCATGTTTGTTGGTTATTTTGAGATAGATGTAATATTTACAGAGAAATCTTAGACATTTTTGACAGAAAAATGCATACAAAGATTAAATGGCGTTTGTAGTATAATTCCCTAACTAAAACCTCTTTTTTTCATATCAACTTCAAATTTGGAGCATAACTTATTTCGACATAAGGCTTTAATTTTATACCAATTTTAGAGTAAAACCTGTTATGTAAAATATGTACTATATATAAAATATAATTAATATAGTGTATTGTCTTTACAGTAAATGTAAACTTCTATAACTTTTTGATTCTTTTACAATTTTTTAAACCACTTTTGCAATAATTTGCTGATTTTCTTAGGTCTGTATTCCAAAGTGTTCATAAATTACAACAATTAAAGTTTTGATAGTGCACTTTCATGCCTATTTTAAAAATGGGGGGTGACAGTTAAGGGGTAAAGCAAAAGAAAGTTTGTACCGGCTTCTCACATGGAACACACAAGGAAGCAAGCCAAACCAACAGAACCCACCCAAACTGTTTGTACCTCAGGGATTTAGGGGCTTCATTTCACAATCTTTTTGACTGTTTTACACTCCCTGCTCTTGTTATCTGCACTCATCAAGTTAAAATACTGAGAGGTGGCCTCTAAATGCTCCCTCCTAAAACACCCTCCCTGCCGTTTTTAATTGCATGTGTACATCCCACAACTTCTTCAGCTTTTAAAATCTGCTTGATTTACAATAACAGTCAGAAGATGTCTTCAGACTTTTTTTTTTTATTTTTTTTTTATAAATGTCTGTTCCAGATCTTTATACACGTTTAAGGTCATCAAATATATTTTATCCAGTTTGACCTATACAATTTGTTGAAGCCTAAAAACCAATTATCAAAGTCGTTTCATCCAAAATAATAGCAAATTAATTCTAAAAGCCAAAGAAACTATAGTACATTAGGGTTTGTGTAACGGCCTTCTTTCACAACTGACGGTGTCAAATATCTCGTTTATATGTACTTTAGACAAACAGAAAGGTAAAGTTGAGGACAGGTTGTGTCTTTGTGTTTTCATGCCTGTTGTCTCACTTTAGGGATTGTTTGTTCTGAGAGCAGTGCATAGAGACCCTAGACAAAACCAGAAGAGAGCTGGTTTGTGTATCACGGGCCAAACACAGAATCTCACGATAATGCCTTTGAAAGCAGCGACTTGCAAGCACTCACATTTTCCATGTCTATAAAAAGCATGACTTGTTAAGAGTTTTATCAGCACTCTTGTCTGCTTTTGCTATTTTTCTGCTCATGTCATGTTTGACTTTGTTGGAATGCAAGACTGCCCCGACAAGGAAAATGTTGTGCTGATCCAGGCTTCAGATTAAGGCCCAATCCCAATTCTATCCATGAGCCCTAACTCTTTCCCCTACCTCTGTTTGGTGTTCACGTGAAGAAGTAGGGGTGTCTCCATTCTCTTTTGGTTGGAGGGGTAGGGGTAAGGGGAAGGGCCAGATAGCCCTTCAAACGAAGATTTTTCGGGACCACACTTCAAACGAAGGGGTATGAATTATCTCGGCAACATGGCTGCTACAGCGAACAAGAAGACACATAAATGTAAGCTTTTTGGGCATAAATAAAGATTTTAACGAAAAGTAATTATTTGTTTTATGTTGCATTCAATTGTGAATTCATATTAATGCTCATGTTACTCAAAAAAATGTCTGCAAAAAATCGCTAATATTTGCTAACGTCATATCATTACAGATTGTATGATAGTGCCACAGCATATGTCTGATCAGGGCGATAACTGCCGTAGACATTGATGGGGGCTAATCCCCCCAATAATTAGAAATCGCTAAACCATTTTCTCAAATATTGCCTATTCGAGAGAGAACGAGAGAGAGAGAGAAAGATAAATGGAAGTTTCGTGTATTCGCATCTATGCGTTTATCTTTTTAGAGTGAGTTTACTTAAAAACAGCGATTGTGTCCTCTCGACGCTGGAAAATATAATGTAGCGATTCTGTATGTATTTAATAAAAGTAGTGGGGCAGTGTTGACAAGTTTATTTTTTCCTGGATGTGTGAGCTGCGTGTTTCCGATATGTGTGTGTGTCAGTAAGCAGCTCATTAATACAGAACGACAATTAAAGGCTCTAATGCACACCAGTATATGTGTGTATTGTAAGAGCTAGACGACGAATGATGACGTGTGAAGGCATTGTAGTGGTGTCCCAATCCTTAGGGGAATATTTTCTAGGAGAAGGGGAAGGGGTATAAAATAGAATTGGGATTGGGCCTACTCTGTGGACTGAACTGGGCGATAGTCATCGCAGGATCTCTGTGTGCTAAAACATACATTTGAACGATAAAGCAATATATACACATGTACAGAGACCACAATACTCTTGTATATCGGCAGCGGTGGGATCTGACTGATCATGTGTTGGAGAAACTGGGATGTCTGATCCTCAACTCATCTGACTTTGGTCTTCAGAGATCTGCTGGTGGTTTCTAACAACATGAATTAATTAGTTTCACTTTCCATGAATACAAAACTCAAGTTTATCTTCTAGAAACACTAGCTGGACATACAAAATCTATGCTCTTTTGTGCATGCAAAGGATTCAGTTATTTAATCTAATATACAGTAAAAACAGTATTATAGTCAAATATTTAAAATAACTGTTCCCTTTTTAAATATATTTAAAGATGTAATTTATTCCTTTGATGCAAAGCTGAATTTTTAGCATCATTACTCCAGTCTTCAGTGCCACATGATCCTTCAGAAACCTTCTAATATGCTGATTTGCTGCAAGGGAAATAGATATTTGTCAGGATTATGTGATTGATAGAAATTTCAATGGAACAATATTTGTTTGTAATACAAATCTTTTGTAACATTATAATTGTCTTTATTGTCTTTATTGTCACTCTTTATTGATCAGTTTGATGCACCCTTGCTGAATAAATGTATTTTTTCTTATTAAACTTTTTTAAAAAGAAAGTGTTTCTGTAAACATTTAGAAATTGGACTGATATTAATCTACTTGTTTTCTCACCTTGCTAAAAAAAGGAATATAATATAATATAATATAATATAATATAATATAATATAATATAATATAATATAATATAATATAATATAATATAATGACAGAGAAATTGTGCAATAACAGTATTGTACACAAAAGTGAAATTTCTAAACTAACTTTTTTGCAATTAAAATGTACAAAATAAAATTATTTAGTACAATATGGTCAAATTATCACATATAATTGCATTGCCGTACTATTTTAACTGTTGGCGACAGTCAAAAAGGTTTATGTTTCAATGACCTAATTTTCAAAGTAACCTATTTAATAATGTTGAAAAAGTGTAACAGGAAAGTGCATATTGTTTTACTGGGCCGACTGACTGTTCAGATGTAGGTCAGCACTATGTTAAACAGTTCTAAATCAGGCGTGATTGTGTGCAAGTGTGTGTATTTTGTGGGTGGGTTCCGTACAAGACATCCAGTTCCCTTGCAGAAAAGGTACACTTTTGTAAGCTTCTCTGTGGCTCTGAGATTGCATTATGGATTGTCAGATCTGTCTGTTCACATACGGAAATTACACTCCAGGGGTGTCAGGCTTTTGTAGAAATGGCCAGAGCAGGTTACACAACAGGCGATATTTGAGACCGAAAGCAGTGATTCTCAAGGTCCTCCGCACACACATGCTGATTCAGTTAGGCCTTTAGGAGGGCTCATGGGTGGGGGCAGCGCGGTCTCAAGCCGACCCCAGCAGCTGGCGCTAGTGCTTGCCAGACCTGATTCTCCAGATGTGCAGACATTTGACTGCCTGCCCCTAACGTGAATGAGAGAAAATCTGCAGTGATAGAGGGATGTGTGGATGGAAGAAATGGGTTCCCAAGATCCAGTACCATGTTTAGACCAGCTGTCCATCTAGTGGGACTTTAGAGGCCTGTATTTAAGTCATAACAGGTGAACAGGTCTGTTCGATTCTTGGCCTGATGCCACTCTTTGAATGGGATCTGTCATTTTTCAGGATAGACCAAACAATCTGTTTGTTTTTTTCATGGTAACATATGCATGTACTGTATATAAGTGTGCAGTATATATTGTGTGTGGTATGACCATTTTATACATCAGTCCTAATTGCTAAGATTCACGGGGGACCATACAAACAAAAAATATGGGCCCTCTCTCTTTGGCGTAAATGATTAGGAACTATTAGCTGTCTCCTGTATACCTGTAAAACAGAAAGCTTGACTTGACCATTTTTGCATCCTTTTAACTTATATTTACACAGTTAACTGTAAAATAACAGAACAATTAAACTGAATCTTAAATATTTTATTAATTTGTTTACAGGAACCCTCCAAGCTAACCAATAGTAGCTTAGGAGAATAGTTTAGGACAAACCAATTCAGTAGAATGAAGCAGACTGTTGATTATAAAAGAGAGGAGCACTTCTAACAAAGCAGTTCACCAGAATGAATTGGACTTTCCAGCATTACATTGGAAAGAAAGCTAATAAGGGTTTTTGTTTGTTTACTTCTGCTCGTTCAGAAGAGAAGTTGCGTGTGCAAGTTTATAGTGTAAAGTGGCTTTTGGTTGCGCCACTCAGACCAATAATTGTTGGGAAAAAGTAGATTGCTTCTGGAAAAGCTACACTGTTTTGAAAGCAATTGAACTACTTTTCAGCTGCTGAAAATTTAGCATTGGAAATGTTAGTTGTTTCCCAACACTGCACTGTGGCAGGAATTAATCAAGACATGAGTAGCCAAGTGTCCCATGTTTGGAATTTGTGCTCTCAAATTAACCCACCCAAGTGCACACACATAGAAGTGAGTAGTGATCAAACACACATACACACCATGAACACACACCCAGAGCAGTGAGCAAACATTTTTTGCTGCAGTTCCCAGGGAGCAGTTGGGGGTTCTGTGCCTTGCTCGAGGATCTCACCTCAGATTCAAACTCACGACCTTTGGGTTACAAGTCCGACTCTCTAACCATTAGGCCCCTATACTACTATGCACAAGACCACTATTACTTCACTTTAACTGTGTTATTCGCTCTGGTGGTTTGGTGCATGTTTAAAGCAAAAAAAAAAAAAAAGTTATTTTTCCTAGGGACACCACAAAAAGACCAAATTAACATTTAAAATAATAATAATAATAATAATAATAATAATAATAATAATAATAATAATAATAATAATGATGTGCATATATTATTTTGTCATGTTATTTCCAGATCATTATTATTATTCCAGCTTTAATTTACTGGTCTGATGATACCCTTGCGTCTACTATAATTTGGTCCAAAGCTCTTGTCCTTGAAAGGCATCTAATCTACTGTATAAACCTCTTGCTGATGCCAATATTATGTGTTTACTGCCTCCTAATGGTTCAGTTTGGAACCTGACATTGGCTTACTGCTTGCAGGGTGGATGCTCGGGGTCTTCATGTGGTGGATGTGACTGCAGTGGTGTTAAAGGGGCGAAGGTGAGTTTGTTTTCCTCTGCTTGCTCCTTTATAGCTATTATTTCTGTCAGACACCTTTACTCGCATTAACTCACTCATAAAACTGATTCATTGATAAATAATGCCTAGAAATTGGGGGTAAATTCCTTAGAAGTTGTTGCCTATATTGTATGCATTTCCTAATGTCAGAGCACTAAACTGACAAAGAAGGATCTGTTGCACCATCTAGTGGTGCGATTATGTTAACAGCATACGCTCTGTCCTGTGGATGTGGGATGCATATGAAATGTACGGTACTATGTGGAAAATGTTGCTTTATTAAGAAAAGGTGGATAGCACTAATTCACTTTAAATCTTTTGTTCATTCTTATTAGGGTGAGGTTGGGCTCCCTGGTTTGATGGGGCTTGTAGGATTTCCTGGATTGCCAGGGCCTGAGGGCCCCTCAGGGTCAATGGGACTAAGGGTAAAGTACTGTACTGATTTGCTTCTCAAAATATCCCTTTTTTTGAGTGTGTGTATGTCCTACATACTAGAGGATCTCAACTGGCTTTGCTTTAGGTTTTATAGGGTGACCATATGTTTTCACACAAGCGTTACACTTGATTATTACATATCACTCGTAGTAACAGATGACAGCAGTATTCACACTGGGAGCATGAGTGTGTCTCAGAATTTGGCCAGTTCACCGTAATGAAATAGCGTCGCTCACACAGTTTCTGTAAGACCTATGTGAAATGCACTGTACAGCTTCAGGTACAATCTACATACCCAAACAAAAATGCTAATTCAGTGAAGAATTAGCCTATTTTTAGAAGCACACATTACTTCAGCAAACTGTAACAAATTAGCCAAAGGACTGAATTTGTAAGCTAAAATTATGATAGAAGGATTTGGGTTTTTACCGTTATAACAGTTTGCCTCTTAGTTTTCTTTTTTTTTTTTTTTTTTTACGGCTCAATATGGTCACCCTAGGTTTTACAAATGGTGACCAATTTAATAAAGGTAAATAACCACCAAATTAACTAATGTAGTTATCAAATGCAAATGGGCACAAGTAAACATGAATTGCAATATTTTTTCAATATGTTTTTATGTTTTCTCCCAGGGAGATACAGGGGAGCCAGGAGCTCCAGGACAGAAAGGAAACAGAGTAAGTGTCCATAAATATCATATGCTAAATTGATAATGTTATAATATAGTCATTTTCTGTAAGGCAAATAAAAAATACAAATAATTAACTGTAATTAATTTTACAGTAGCAACACTATGACACTGTATATTACTTTTACAATATTATATATTATAGAGGGTATTTTATTTATTTATTTATTTTTATTTAATTTTTTTGTAGGGCCCACCAGGTGTGGCTGGTTTCCCAGGACACCCAGGTATTCCTGTAAGTTAAACTTCTGTTCAAACAAAGTTGATCATCACTAATGAATTTTAGGAGAAACATAAACTCTCTGCATCTCTATGTGTTTCTGCGATTGTTTTGCTTTTCTACAGGGTCTTCCAGGTCTAGAAGGTGCACCTGGACCTCAAGGAATCCCAGGCTGCAATGGAACAAAGGTACACCATGTTTGTTGTTTTTATGAGACATCTGCATTTTTTTATCCTTAAAATGCAAAGTGAGCATGAAGGGATAAGCCTCTACTTTAATTGTCTTAATTATTCAGAAAATCCGAGGTGGGATTGAATAGAGGTTTTTATTTTGTGTTTTGCAGGGGGAGCGGGGTTTTCACGGAATTCCAGGTGTTCCGGGAGTGCAGGGACCACCGGTATGAGTAGTTTTATATCATATATGCCTCTAATATTTCAAATGTGTATCAGTGCTTATGTATTGTACCTTTAGATAAAAATTTACATTTTACATTATGTGTTAAAAATCACTGTATGTTGTTAATCCAGTCCAACAAAAGATTCCTGACTTAACAAATGTTTTTTTTTTTCTTACTCAGGGTTTTCCCGGTTTGAGGGGAGTAAAGGTATTCAATTCAAATCAATTTAATTAAAGTTTATTTTATAGTGCTTTTTACAATACAAATCAATACAAAGCAACTACAGAAAATTATGTTTCTACAATATTTAGTAGTAGTTTATTAGTGGTGCCTGTCAGTTTGTGTGCATATGATAGGATTTTTCAGAAAAGTGTATACAGACGATGAACATTATTAACAGCAATTATTATATGATGCAGTCACACTTGTAGCAATAATTGTTAGTTCAGTTTGTTGATTCAGGGTTCGCATCATCTGAGGTCCTCTGAGGATCAGCATCATCTCTTCTCAGGTGTTCTGGATCCAGACTGGAGCTTGTGTAAATCTTAGTTAAATATAGAAACAAAATAGAGACATCATTAGCGTAGCTGCCGTTCCAACAAAGTAAAATTAATTTGTTTAACCCAAGCTAAAGAATAAGAATGTGCATTTGATCAGATGCAACTACAGTCACAATTTAAGAGATGCATTATTTGAATGCTTGGCAAAAGAGATGCGTTTTTAATCTAGATTTAAACAGAGAGAGTGTGTCTGAACCCCGAACATTATCAGGAAGGCTATTCCAGAGTTTGGGAGCCAAATGTGAGAAAGCTCTACCTCCTTTAGTGGACTTTACTATCCTAGGAACGACCAAAAGACCAGCGTTTTGTGACCTTAGGGAGCGTGATGGATTGTAACGTGGTAGAAGACTAGTTAGGTACGCAGAAGCTAAACCATTGACCGTAACTGATACAGAACTTAATAGGTAGCCAGTGCAGAGACTGTAAAATTGAGGTAATATGATCATGGAAAATGGAATACATTATAACTTAGTTTTGCATAATAAAGCATTAAGTCAAGAACGGCCATATATGATTTTACCATAAAGATGGGGTGTTCTTAAAGTGGTAATTCACTATTTGGCTTTTAATTAAAGTTTGCTGTCTATGAAGCACAAATGCATCTGGGTATGGGTAACATGGAGTAAGAGTGCACATTAATAACTGAACTATGCTACTGACATTGTCACAATATAAAGCTGGTTGAAAATAGGAAAGAAGCTTAACGTGAGTTAAGAAGAACGCCTAAAACAACCAAAACAATGGTAAAATCAATAGAACGTACATTCTCCAGTGCATATTGCTTTTATAAAACGGTGGTAATATGATAAAAGACATCACTAATAATGAATTATGTTTTCAGAATAATGAATTCTTAAGTAGTATAGTTCATTAGTTATTGACATGAAAATGTTTTAGTGAAAGTTGTGTATGCTCCTATTACACTCTCATAGGGAGATCCAGGTGGTGTTATTGGAGTACCCATCCCTCAGAAAGGAGACAGGGGCTTGCCCGGACCACCCGGTTCACCCGTAATGATTTTAATGCACTACTTTGTGTTCATGTTGAAAATACGCATTTACTATTGATAACTTTTATATTCTGTTTTATATTCTAACATGTTCCATTGTTTCCAAACTTTGTCTGATTTTCTTTTCTTTTTTAGGGACAACAAGGATATCCTGGACAACAAGGGCCAGTCGGCCCACCTGGACCAATAGGACCTCCTGTAAGTCTAAAGTTAAAAAGTAGTTTAACCTAAAGCACAATTAACCAACACCAGTGAACCTGCTCCAGAATCTCACACCATGCAATTGTTCTTTGAAGGGAAGGTCTGGTGAACATGGCCAAAAGGGAGAGCCGGTAACCCTTTCACTCATTTCAAATCTATTGAATATATGATAACTTTTGAGTCTAGACTCACTGAAGTGACCAGTGTCTGTCTTACCCGTCCTTTTTTTAGGGTGACAAGCTGACATTTATTGGTGAGAAAGGACAAAAGGTGAGGAACCATGGGCTCAAAAAACATCTGCCATAAGAACCTATAATAACACTTGCAGCATATGCTTGAGCCAGGCAAACACAAAGTAATAAACTAGATCTGCCTAAGTACTTCCTGCTATTGAACATGACTGGAAACTGACAATATGATACAAACAACAAGCATAAGCATCAAAATCTGTACCGCATTTGCACTTCTCACCTGTTGCATCACCAAAGCTGATTGGCATCTTTTCTGTTTTAGTCTCACTAAATATCATATCATATAATTTCCTGTTTCTTTTTTTCTTCAGGGAGAAATAGGTTTATCCGGTCCTCCTGGTCCACCAGGGAGACGAGAGGAACATGGAGTCTCTGAGACTATTTTTATACCTGGACCACCGGTATGATATCAAAAAGAAATTATTTGTGGTTTAAGTGTCCAAAATCTTGGAGGCTACATTTCTTTTATCTAAGTTGCCTTATTAAGTGTTCCATGTATCTTTTATATTTTATAGGGTGAAAGAGGCTCTAACGGAGAGAAAGGAGAAAAGGTAAGTGGCAGCACTAAATTGTAGACTGAAATACAAATAGAACCACACTGTACAGAGTCTGTTCTACAATTGTATATATTATAATATTATATGAGTTTGTGCATACATTATATATGATGATATATCATCTCTGACCTGTAATAGAAAATGTAACCTTTTGTTTAAATCATTGACTCTCTGAGTTTATCTAATCATAGCTGCTTTGGAATGATGTGTGTTGTGGAAAGCGCTATACAAATAAATGTGAATTGAATTTGAAGGGGATAGTAATAACAAAGGTGACTATATGAGCCAGGATTTCTATATTGCCTAAAACATCCAAAGTAGTTTGACCAATAACATGCAGGTATGTTACATAATCAACCAATCGTATGGTGTGAGAAGGTCAGATCTACAGAGGACGATCAAAGCAATGCAAATACATGCACATGTTAGGTGTTTGTTCGTTCATTCAACTGTGCACCGATCATTGTATGACAAAAGAGTACTACGAGAGTGATTTGAATGCACAAGGAGCCATCTGCTCTGCTCTCTATAGCTCTTATGAATGTCATACAATGATCGATCTGCACAGCACAACTGGATATTGGAACTGGAAAATCTGGATATTTAAGGCAATATAAAAATCCTGGCAAGGACGCGTCCTGGGAAAATGGCTCATAATGTCAACCTAGTAATAACAATTATTTTTGCCTTTGCCTTCATTACCAAGGGTTTTTGTGAACCACATCAACATGGAATCAAAGGTGAACCAGGACCACCGGGACCAATCGTAAGTGACCTGTACAAGAACACAACTGAATATTTACTTATTAAATATATTCATCATAAATCAGTCAACTTTAACTGTTACATTCAGTGGGGTCCCAATTTCATACACCACTAGCGAAAATTTGCTTTTCTAATTTAATAATACTGTCATCATAAAATCCACACATTTTTATAGTTTTAAGAATGCTGTAGTATTCGACTTATCCTTATTTTGTGTTAGACAGCAGCAAACAAGCTGCATTAACTCCACACGTTTGCATAAAACCTCATCTTCATAGAGAATCTTGAATATCTGTAAAATTAACCTTATAATCAATGTCACTCATTTACTTTGTGTACTATTTCAAGGTTAATAATCAATCTTAACTGTATTCATCTTCTAAGCCATAAAGTGTCTTAAGCCATACAATAACTGGTCATCTTGATTTGTTTTAGTAATGATTGTTGACCTATCTCATCATACTGTATGATAATGTTTTATATATGATGTGAAATCTGAGCTTCACTTTATGTTTTCAAAGGGGAAACCAGGAAAAGATGGACAGAATGGAGAAAAGGTCTGGTGATCTTCAGATCTCATCAGCAATGTGGATACCTGCTAAATTCGATTGTAGTTAGTCATACTTTCTTATTTGAAATACTTATTTTTAAATCCCTTTGATTGTGATAGGGGGATCGGGGCATAACTGGTAATCCTGGCTATCATGGCTTTCAGGTAAGAAATCCCATCTTGAAGGGCCATGGGGTACCTCTAGAAATAAAATGCATTGCTATACATTTTTATTTTTATTTATTTATATTATGACGTTTGTTCATGTTAGGGGGAAAAAGGAGACAGAGGACCACCAGGATATGTAAGTGGTTACACAACTCCATAAAAACTCAGATTATGCCTGCTGTACTGAATCTTTACTGAACACTTACAAAACCACGCACTACTTCTGCACCTGATTGGCTTAGATCAATGTTATGAACTGGTAGCCGCTTATCTTACAGGGTGGTGGTCTTCCTGGCCCTCCTGGTCGTCCTGGCCCCCCTGGAGCACAAGGAGCGATAGGTAATATCTTCAGAATGTCTTGTCAGTATCTAGTTGTCCTGTCATAGTCTGCACTGTCTTTATCTGTTCAACTGTTTTCTTCATTTATTAGGTTCTCCAGGAGAGAGTGGAGGTCCTGGACCCCCAGGTAAGAAAACACTCTGATTAAGTGTTAGGTTGAATTAGGTCAGCATAATGTAGTAGTTTAAAATAATGACCGTTTCCTTCATGATCGTGGTTTACTTTAGGCAGGTATATTCCTGGTCCTCCTGGACCTCCTGGTGTCCCTGGAGAGATTGGCCATAAGGGAGATAAAGGAGCTGATGGACTGTCTCTTAACGGTTCAAGAGGAGCTGATGGACAACCAGGCCCCCCTGGACCACCAGGACCAATCAGTAAGAACATCTTAAAACACAAAATTGCTTTTTTTTCATGCTGTAATATTAAACATCATTCAGGAAGCTCATGGAGAGAATGGAGTGACCATATCATTGAAGAAAAAGTCTTTGATATTTATGATATGCACATTGGGTTAACATCTGGTAGTGATTAGACACAATGTATAAAGGGTCTTGGGTGGTTTCTTTGATTGCCCGTTCCAGAGTCTCATGGGCATTGTTACTTTTATTTTAGATGAAACATGTAATATCGAAAAAGGAGATAAAGGCCCTCCTGGACCTCCTGGGTTGCAAGGAGAGATAGGACAGAAAGGTAAGGAGGTCATTCAATCATCCATTTGTTTACTGTAGTTTTGGTTTCGTTAAAATTGGTTCTGAGTGTTTTTTGGCTCTTTCAGGTGATCAAGGTGAAACATGCACAGATTGCACTGTTTTTGGGCCACCCGGTTTGCCTGGTCCTCCAGGACCAAAGGGTCAGCAAGGTGAGAAGCAACGAGCAAGGCTTTTTTTTTTATGCATGTTCTTTATGAGATTATGCATCACACTGGATGTTTTCATTTTAGGTTTTCCTGGACATGTGGGGAGTAAAGGAGAGAAGGGCGTAACAGGACCTCCTGGGTCTGTTGGAATTCCTGTATGTATATTTTCCATTATAATTTAACATTTATTACTTTTATATGTTTTTTGTGGAAGCAAAAAAATTCCTGGATACAAATGCATGAGTAGTGCACTGTGCCCACTATAAATGAGGATGCAAACATTGCAGAATCTCAGTATGAATTGTACCTTTCTTCTTGCTTTTCCTTGAATTTTAGGGTCAGGAAGGCTCTCCAGGTTTAATGGGTGCCCCTGGTGCTCATGGTGAGCCTGGTGATATCTTTGTGGCTCCAGGGCTGAAAGGAGATAAGGGTTTACCTGGTACTACTGGAGACAGAGGATTCCCTGGTGTTGATGGGCTCCCAGGAAACGATGGTCGGTCAGGGCAACCTGGACCCAAGGGAGAGCCTGTGAGTACCAAGTCTGAGAGATCCGACCAAACAGACTTGACAAATAGCTGAATCCACTTTTGCATCTAATTTACAGTGTATCTGAATCCAAATGTCTATACTGCAATGTTTTGTTAAACATGTAATATATGTTAATTTGACTCAGAAATCTTGTTTCTGTAATTAGGCAAGATTTGGTATTAAGGGTGATCGTGGCCTAGATGGAGATCGTGGTCTACCCGGCCTTCCGGGTGAGAGAGGTCCCCCAGGTATTCCAGGCATAGGTCGGCCAGGTGAACCTGGTGAAAAAGGCTCAGAAGGTTTGCCTGGTGCACCAGGAAGGCAAGGATTTCCAGGTCAGTGATTTAGAGTAAAAATGTGCTTATCCACAGGTTGTCATCGTTCTGTTCTTTAAAACAGTCACAATCTCAAATATCTTTGTAGGAGCTAAAGGCGAAGCTGGTAAAAGAATAAGTTTACCTGGACCTCAGGGTGCCCCAGGACCTCGTGGAGAGACTGGCAGACCTGGTTTTCAAGGTAAATTCAGGTTCTGCTAATGTGTCATCCTGCTTATAATTATATGCAATGCTCTGATACAAAGCTGGTTGTGTTGACGTCTCTTTCACTTTATCATTCAGGTGACACAGGTTTTCCAGGTGAACGTGGAAATCCAGGATTCCCAGGAGACAAAGGTGACCCTGGACTGTCAGGAATCGGCCCTGCTGGGCCCCCAGGGCCAAAAGGCAAGTAGTGTCTATAGGCGTCAAATTTAGTTTAATGGTGAAATGTGTTAATCCTCTGCATGTTTAATAATTAAACCTGGAAGTTCACTATTGATAAAATGGCAAAGAATAGTTGAGACTGACTTTTGCATAAATGGGGTTTCAACTATCCAATCTAGACTGTAATACCTTTCTGACTATCCATCTTTCCCTCTTCTAGGACACTCTGGGATTACAGGTCCTGCCGGGATTCCAGGAGAACCTGGTCGACCAGGTCAGGATGGCTGGCCTGGTCGTGCAGGGACATCTGGTCAAAAAGTATGATGGTGGATGTCATTTAGACTTTTTAATGTGTTATAGTTATAACGAAATGGGTCACTTTTTTAATTGACCTTAAACTTTATCATATATAGGGTGAACCTGGCATGGGTCTTCCTGGTCCCAAAGGTGCCATAGGTTATCCAGGAGTGCCAGGATTTCCAGGGGAGAAGGGTATTCCTGGAATGCCAGGGGTTCCTGGAATTGAGGGGCTTACTGGGCCACCTGGATTACAGGGATTCAAAGGTACATTTATTGTGTTGGTTTCTCATAATACATTTGAATAGATTACTGAACAGATGTTCAGAAAGTATTTCCTTTAGAACTGACTAAGAAACTTTTAGCAGACGCTTTTGTTCATGGGAGTTGAGTTCAGAAATTGAGATCAAAAGAGTAAAATCAAATGAGCATTTGAAAAACCATCCAGTTGGTTTCACTGATGCATTGCCAAAAGTAGAAAAAAATATGTGTTGTGGCTTTATTAAACTTAACATCTGTAATGACAAGCGCCTGGACAAGGAACCATCAGATCTTCATGTTGAGTGGAAATCTATGTACACGATCAATGCCAAACACTTTCCTCAGGTTCCTGGCTGTTTTAGTTGATGATAGTGTTTTTAAACTGGCAAGGCATGCAGATTTTCTCACAATGACTGTGGGGCATTTGAGGGTCAGGTAGAACAGTATGCTGCTTTTTAGATTTGTCTCTGAGGTAAGATTCAACAAATGAGGTGCAGTTTTTATGATGGCCAGTTCAGACAAGTGGATCTATTCTTGTAAGGAAGGTGTCAGACAATGATTTAAGTGCCTCAAGTGTTTTAACCTCAAACAGCAAGAGAGTGTTGGAGAAATAGCTTGAAAGAAATTAAAGGGGATGTATTTAGGGTGTATAATAACATTAATATTGACTTTTGCAGGTAACCCTGGACCACCTGGAGCTCGTGGTGCGATGGGGCCACCAGGTCCTCCAGAGCTCGGAGAACCTGGACCACCTGGACCAATGGGCCCACCTGGACGCCCTGGACCCTTTGGTGAGTTTTTCAATTGAATAGCACCCGCAAAGTTTTATGTAAGGTATGGTACATGGTATGTAACTTGTTTGGATGATGCCCTAGGCCAGATAGGTATAAAGGGTGAGAAAGGTTATCAAGGCCTACCTGGTGTAGACATGCCTGGCCCTCCAGGTGACAGAGGTAGCCCTGGTGTCCCAGGTCTAGCAGGATATAAGGGTTTGCCAGGAGAACAAGGACCTCCAGGAAGAGATGGCTTCCCTGGTGAACGTGGTGAGAGTTTCTTGATACCCATTATTCCTGGTGTTCTCCTCGCACATGTTTGTTTACCTTAAACTGATTCATATGTTGATGTTTTTTTGTTTGTTTTATCAGGTCCAAAAGGACAAATTGGAATAATGGGAATGACAGGACCTCCTGGATATGCAGGGCCTGATGGGAACCCTGGAGAACCTGGACAAAAAGGTATTAGAACACAATTCCTATTATTTGGAATAAATAATATGTTGTTATCTTCATTTGACAGGGTCATAGTTAGAGTTGCATAAGCTAAATCTTCAGTTCGTTCTGTCTCTTTCAGGTGACCCCGGTTTGATTGGGATCAGGGGAGAGTTTGGTGATCCAGGTATCAAGGGTGAGAGAGGAGAAATGGGTTCACAGGGGCCACCTGGAAATATTACTGATTATCCAATGGACAACTTTAAAGGGGACAAAGGAGACAGAGGAAACAGAGGTACGGAGAGAGAGGTGTTTGTCATAGAGGTTTCAGGACCAAAACTAATTTCCATGCAACAGAACAACAACAAAAATTTTCAAAAAAAAATGTTAACAGTGTTCTCAGACATTTTTTTGTTGTTGTTGTTTTGAAAATGATCTAAATTATCTAATAATTTTGCAATAAAAGAGTTTCAAGGAAGCACACATCTCTGGATTGTTTGCTTCCATTGGTGTCTGATTTAAAATCAGTGAACTATAAACTGATTTGTCTTTATATTTTAACCTTGTCTATCAGGTGATCCTGGTCCTACTGGAGAAAAGGGGTTTCCTGGAACACCTGGAGACTCTGGAATGCCAGGAAAAGATGGAATGCCTGGTTCACATGGACAGCAAGGTTAGTCCCCTGATAATAATCTGTACTCAAATTAAAATGATGGTAGCTGTTAAGTATCATGATTCAGTAATGTTATTAAGAGAACATTATTTGATTATTGTGGCTTCACTCCAGGTGAGAAAGGAGACACTGGAGTCCCTGGGGAGCAAGGAGGAACTGGAGAACCTGGAAACCCAGGTCAAAGAGGAGACATGGGATACCCAGGTAAATATAGTGCTCTCCACTTCTGCATGTGGGTTGAAAACAAATAAAGAAAAGAAGAAAACATATTAAATAATACAAATTAGTATTAATCATTGAGGCAGTTTTATTATGAATAATAAACTCTAGTATTGTTGATTGCCGTTTGATCAATTTTAAGTTAACATTTTGTGGTTCTTTAGGTTCAGTGGGACCAAAAGGTATTCAGGGTGTTAGTGGGTCTCCGGGACATCCTGGATTTAAAGGTGTTGATGGCCCCAAAGGAGATAGAGGAGAGCCTGGTTTACCAGGAACGGGAATCCCCGGTCCCCCTGGAGTGAAGGTTTTTGTTGTTGTTTTAGTATAAACAAAAAGTACATTAACAATACAGTATAAGTCTTAATTGGTATATCTCATACTTACAGGGAAATGTTGGCACCCCTGGTTCCCCTGGGGAACCTGGACAGAAGGGACAGAAGGGTACAATGGGCATCCCAGGAGCTCCTGGAATTCAAGGACATAAAGGAGACACAGGATCGATTGGTTACCCAGGCAAGATGATTATAATGACTAATGCAAATTACACTGAAATACACTGTTTATCAGCCAGTGTCTTTAAAGGGGGGTGAAATGCTATTTCATGCATACTGAGTTTTTTACACTGTTAAAGAGTTGGATTCCCATGCTAAACATGGACAAAGTTTCAAAAATTAAGTTGTACGTTTGAAGGAGTATTTTTGTTCCAAAAAAACCTCTTCCGGTTTGTCACAAGTTTCGGAAAGTTTTTTTCGAGTATGGCTCTGTGTGACGTTAGATGGAGCGGAATTTCCTTATATGGGTCCTGACGCACTTCTGCCGGAAGAGCGCGCGCTCCAGTATAGCAGAGCACTGAGAGCACAGACATTCACTGATCAGAGCGAGAGCGTCGCCAAATGTCACAAAAGAAGTGTGTTTTTGGTTGCCAGGGCAAGACAACCCTGCACAGATTACCAAAAGAGAAACAGCATTAAGGGACCAGTGGATGGAGTTTATTTTTACAGAGCATCAACGGAGTTGTCCAAGTGTTTTTGTTTGTTCCCTGCATTTCGGATTGCACATCGTTTATTTCTTAAGGATAATGCAGTCCCAACGGAAAAGGGTCACGATTGTGTGTTGGAACCACATGCGGTGAGTAAAACTGCTTCAAATATCTCTGTGTTGTTAACTTAGCTATCAGCGTGTAAGCACATCAAGTAAACAACATGCGATGTTGTCATCAAACTGCACTTTCCACATGTACAGCTTAAAAAAAAAAAAAAAAAAAGACGACATAAAGCTGTGTCACAGCTTCCACATGCTCTCAACTCAAAAGCCTACTGGCGCTCGTGATTCTTTAGCTCCGCCCACACGTCACGCCTCTAGGCGCTCGTGTTTTTCCGGGAAAAATCGGTACAGACTATCTTTCTCTTATAAATATAATAAAAATAAAGACTTTTTGGGGTTATGAAGGATGCAGTACTACTCTATAGGTACTCAATATTAACAGGATATTGAGTGAAAACGAGCATTTCACCCCCCCTTTAACACATTGAGACACTAATACAATCATTTTTCTTATAATACACTGTACCAATCATATTATTTTCTGAGCAGGCAGTCCAGGGAGACCAGGTGAGAAAGGTGTCAGTGGGTTGCCAGGGTCTCCAGGAGAACCTGGGTTTCACGGACGTCCAGGTAAGTCAAACTGAAATTCCCCTTGATATATGTTTAAGGCACCCATAATGTTGCTAGACACACTGAAAAGTCTCTTTATCTTAGAAACCTTCTAAGAAACACAAAACAAGTGCGCTTGAAGTTTATTTAAAGCAAGCCTCAAATGACCTCTATACATTCAGTGGTGAAAATTCCTAATATTAATATTTATTATTATTTTTTGACTAGGTGAGCCTGGTCTACAGGGTCCACCAGGTCAGCCTGGGGAGAGAGGCAATGCAGGGGTAGATGGCATTCCTGGATTCAATGGAGAAAGAGGAGAACCCGGTAAGATTATGTAGCTCTCAAAGTGAAAGGTAGCTCAAAAAGTGCTTTAGAGTAGTGCACATATCTTGGACTCTTAAAAGACTCTTTTAGGGACAGTGAGTCTCTAATTCAGTAACGATTGCATAGTCAGATTTATTCATTAGGAGGATAGGGCGATGAACCAGCAATGCAAAAGCAAGGAATTTTTTTCTGTCACATTCAACCAGAGCTATCACTGTTCTAGACTGTTTATTCTGCCTCTGGATATATAGTCCAATCAGCATCAAGTCAAATTCTGTGGAGAACCGCCCCTTTTTGGATGATTTAAAATTTGAGCTTTATTGGTTTGTCTTTTTTGCATATGTATGGTTTTAGTTCTTCCTACACTTTTAATACATTTTGATTGCATTTTAGAACACAAGTAACTGATGCATCATGATCTGTTTGTGAACATATTTGTATACTGTTGAAATGCACACATTTGTGCATATGTACTGTTAGTGAGACCCAGCTTCATTACAAACAATTGTTTCTCTTCTTCAGGTATACCTGGTATAGGATTGACAGGAGCAAGCGGAGAACCTGGCAGCAAAGGTCAGAATCACATATCCCTAATAATTAATTATAATAATTAGGTTGTCATTTATGGAGCACTGGGAGGTCTACTTAAAATGAATGATTTTCAATGTATAAATTAAGGATATTTTAGTGAAAAGTAACTCATTTGAATTAATACTTATTCTTATTTCCACACAGGTGACAGAGGCAACCCTGGTCTTCCTGGTTTGGCCGGGAGTCCAGGTATTCCTGGAACCAAAGGTGAGAAGGGACTCCCAGGATTCCAAGGGAGCCAAGGATGGCCTGGAGAGAGAGGACTTCCAGGAGCATCCCTTGAGGGCCCTAAAGGGGACAGGGGAGCTCAGGGACAGCCGGGAGAAAGAGGTGAATCCTTAACACCTCACTATTAAGGACATTCTGTGAAAGAATATTCCTATTATTAGTTGTATAAAAATGTAAGGGGGTCATTGTGGTTATAAAATGTAGTTGTCCCTCCTGTTAGCCAAAGAATGGTGTGTGAAACAGGAGTGACAGATGTGTTCTGCGTCATCTTACGCCCACATCACATTTTTACCACAGGTGTGACTGGTTATCAAGGCCCACCTGGAATACCAGGCAGTGCTGGAGCTAAAGGAGAAAAGGGAGATGTGGGCTTCCCTGGCCCACAAGGTTCTCATGGGTATAAGGGGGACAAAGGTTTCACTGGTGTTCCTGTGAGTTTAAGGCTTCGTCTTCTATAATAAAAATAGTGCCTTTAAAAGGATAGATAGTAGATCATAAAAAGGATAGTAGATCATTTAATACAGCTGTGCTCTGTAGGGTGAGCCCGGATTGCCTGGTTATAATGGACCAAAGGGTGAGATGGGACAACAGGGTGTTCCTGGTTTCCCTGGTAAGAAAATTGAACTTGACAGGATGTTGCAGTGCATTTTCTGACTATCATACTTCATATTTATAAAAGGCAACGTTTGATAGAGATGGTAGTTTGAGTGGCTCTGTGTCATTCCAGGTATGAAGGGTGAGAGAGGAGTGATCGGCTCTAAGGGTGACGGAGGTGACAGAGGATTCCCTGGTCACAGAGGTATGAACAAAAAATTCGACTCAGTTTTCCATTGAATTATATTAATAACGTCTATCCACATTTATTCATATGAACATTTGATTGATATACGTAGCTAATGTCATATTGGTAGTAGACTTTAAATGTATTGCTTTATGGTTTACATTATTGTACATAATAATAACAATAATAATAATAACAATAATAATAACGGTATTCTTTTTATTGTTATTATTATTATTATTATTACTGAATAAAATCACAATGTAAAATATAACATAATTTAATGTCAATGTTGTAGCCTTGAAAATATAATAATCATTATTGTATTAAAATATAGTGAAATATTTTATAATAAAAATAGAAATATTTCACAGCTTTTTACTTTGGATCTGTAGTTCTGTAAATTCAATGTGAAAAAAATGTCTAGAATGTATAAAAGAGGAAATATACATCAGCCACATAATGACAAATGACATAACTCAATATATTTACACACACAAAGTATGAGATCACATTTTGTGTGTCCACCAAACTGCTTCTTCAAATCCGTATTTGGGCGTGAATGTGTGGTGAAACGTCTTTACTATAGTAAATGGGCAGTTCGGGTCTGAATGCTCTATAGCTCATTATAAACATTCTTCTAAATTTCTGCTTTTAACGTTTTAATATAAGGAAGCGAAGGCCCCCCTGGACCCCCTGGGCCGAAGACATTTATAAAAGGAGATCCTGGTCTTCCGGGACCTCAGGGTCCCCCGGGTCTAGTTGGAATCCAAGGCGTCCCTGGACAGAAAGGACAACAGGGTGAGTGTTTCTGTTTCAAATATCTGAACTTCCAAATTTATGAAAACAGTCAGTTGACATGTCTTAATGCACAACCACGCTCCTAGGTGTGATGGGAACTCAGGGTATAAAAGGATATGATGGGACACCTGGATATAATGGACATCCTGGGTCCAAAGGAGAGCCTGGACAAACTGGACCCTCTGGTAGGTGCACAGACACATCAAATATTAAGAGATCCAAGACAGAAGAAAAGTTCTCAAATGACTTTCATTTATAAGATTGCCAATGCTTGCTAATTTGTTTCCTAAATATCTTTTCTGTAGGCCCCAGAGGGTACCCTGGTCCTCCAGGGCCTAGTGGTATCCCAGGTCGCATCGGCCATCCTGGCCCTTCCTCCATGGACCACGGCTTCCTCGTAACCCGCCACAGTCAGAGTGTTGGTGTTCCACAATGTCCAGAGGGAACGACGCCAATCTATGATGGATACTCACTGCTATATGTCCAAGGCAACGAGAGGTCACATGGACAAGACCTAGGTCTGCACAGCAGCCACACTGATCATGTATATATTATGAAATATTAATCAAAGTCACACAATCCCTGATGTTCTGCTCTCTTTCCCCTATAGGGACAGCTGGTAGCTGCCTAAGGAAGTTCAGCCCAATGCCTTTCCTCTTCTGCAACATCAACAATGTATGTAACTTCGCGTCTCGTAATGACTATTCGTACTGGCTCACGTCTCCCGAGCCCATGCCCATGAACATGGCCCCTGTTACCGGTCAGAACATCAAACCCTTCATCAGCAGGTGTGTGATCTTTTATGAATCGTTTGATGTTTTCCGTGAGAAATAATTCCTCGTCCTTCTCATGTGCATGCATGTTTTCCTGTGACAGATGTGCAGTTTGTGAGGCTCCTGCTATGGTGATAGCTGTTCACAGTCAGACCATCCGGATCCCTCCTTGCCCTCAAGGTTGGGATTCTCTCTGGATGGGATACTCTTTCGTCATGGTGAGGAGACTAAAGAAGCTTGTTTTTAGGGCTGGGCAAAATACCAGTAGTCAAATCGCTAATACTGCTGTTTGAATTAGATAGGTATATGTGCTGTCGGGTTCAGAGATACGGTGTTTCAAAGCACCTTGGTTAATATAGCCTACTATGAATGTTGCCACTGAAACACTGTATTATGAGCTGCAAATGTATAAATGAACAGTGCTGACATTAATTTAGAAACCAGCAGCACATATCTTTATTTGCTTGCAAATGCTCAAAGAAAGGCTCGATGTTTTAATAAAAATTATTATAGATAAGATTATAGATATATTAGTATTATAATATAATTTTCCAGTTGTACTGTACTATATATATATATATATATATATATATATATATATATATATATATATATATATATATATATATATATATATATATATACAGTATTGTTCAAAATTTTTTATTGCTACGTGGCAAACAAGTTACCAGTAAGTTCAGTAGATTCTCAGAAAACAAATGAGACCCAGCATTCATGATATGCACGCTCTTAAGGCTGTGCAATTGGGCAATTAGTTGAATTAGTTGAAAGGGGTGTGTTCAAAAAAATAGCAGTGTGGCATTCAATCACTGAGGTCATCAATTTTGTGAAGAAACAGGTGTGAATCAGGTGGCCCCTATTTAAGGATGAAGCCAACACTTGTTGAACATGCATTTGAAAGCTGAGGAAAATGGGTCGTTCAAGACATTGTTCAGAAGAACAGCGTACTTTGATTAAAAAGTTGATTAGAGAGGGGAAAACCTATAAAGAGGTGCAAAAAATCTCCAATGCCTTAAAATGGAGAGCAAAACCAGAGAGACGTGGAAGAAAACGGAAGACAACCATCAAAATGGATAGAAGAATAACCAGAATGGCAAAGGCTCAGCCAATGATCACCTCCAGGATGATCAAAGACAGTCTGGAGTTACCTGTAAGTACTGTGACAGTTAGAAGACGTCTGTGTGAAGCTAATCTATTTTCAAGAATCCCCCGCAAAGTCCCTCTGTTAAAAAAAAGGCATGTGCAGAAGAGGTTACAATTTGCCAAAGAACACATCAACTGGCCTAAAGAGAAATGGAGGAACATTTTGTGGACTGATGAGAGTAAAATTGTTCTTTTTGGGTCCAAGGGCCACAGGCAGTTTGTGAGACGACCCCCAAACTCTGAATTCAAGCCACAGTACACAGTGAAGACAGTGAAGCATGGAGGTGCAAGCATCATGATATGGGCATGTTTCTCCTACTATGGTGTTGGGCCTATTTATCGCATACCAGGGATCATGGATCAGTTTGCATATGTTAAAATACTTGAAGAGGTCATGTTGCCCTATGCTGAAGAGGACATGCCCTTGAAATGGTTGTTTCAAGACAATGACCCAAAACACACTAGTAAACGGGCAAAGTCTTGGTTCCAAACCAACAAAATTAATGTTATGGAGTGGCCAGCCCAATCTCCAGACCTTAATCCAATTGAGAACTTGTGGGGTGATATCAAAAATGCTGTTTCTGAAGCAAAACCAAGAAATGTGAATGAATTGTGGAATGTTGTTAAAGAATCATGGAGTGGAATAACAGCTGAGAGGTGCCACAAGTTGGTTGACTCCATGCCACACAGATGTCAAGCAGTTTTAAAAAACGGTGGTCATACAACTAAATATTAGTTTAGTGATTCACAGGATTGCTAAATACCAGAAAAAAAAATGTTTGTACAAAATAGTTTTGAGTTTGTACAGTCAAAGGTAGACACTGCTATTTTTTTGAACACACCCCTTTCAACTAATTGCCCAATTGCACAGCCTTAAGAGCGTGCATATCATGAATGCTGGGTCTTGTTTGTTTTCTGAGAATCTACTAAACCTACTGGTAACTTGTTTGCCACGTAGCAATAAAAAATATACTAAAAACCTTGATTATTCTGGTTAGTCACATTGTACTGCTATTATTTTGAACAATACTGTATCTATATATACTATATAAAAATCCTGTATTTAAATTTTTTAAATTCCAAACTAAAGTACAGGATGTTCAACCCTGTCAACCCAGTACTCAAAGGTCATTACAATATGAGCTAATAAACAGGATGATATGAGAATGTGAACTTGTGTCTTCTGCTGTCTCTGTGTAATAGCACACCAGTGCTGGTGCCGAGGGCTCCGGTCAGGCTCTGGCCTCTCCGGGTTCTTGTCTGGAAGATTTCCGCTCGGCTCCCTTCATCGAGTGTCACGGTCGAGGCACCTGCAACTACTATGCTAATTCCTACAGCTTCTGGTTAGCCACCATAGAGGACAACGGAATGTTCAAGTAAGCTTTCACACACTTTATATTCTTTGCCTTGTAGGTTCTTACTATTTTTATGGATGCACTATTGTTTCTTCAGTTTAACACAGAATATATCATGTACTAAGGCTTATTTGTTTATTTGAAATACTTAAGCTACAGTATATATGCTACAACCATAGAGTACTTCAAAACCACAGTAAATCCTCTCTTTTACCACAAGAGGGCACAAAAATTTTAGTAGTGTTTTTATTGTTTTTATGTCTCAGTATGGTATTGAAGCATTAATAAAAATGAAAGTCATCCAACCAGGTCGATTGAAAAATATTAGAATAATAACAAAAACTGTTATATGCAATTAACATATTGGTCCAGAATACTTATATGTTAAGTGTATCTTTTTAATTAATATTACTTACTAAAATTTAATTAAAAGTACTTACTAAAAATGTACAGAGTACAAAGATTACAAAACATTTATCTAATTTTAATAATTTATTTAGTATAAATTTAATACTTATTTATCAGATATTTTAATAAATTACTTAATAATTATATATGCAGTTTTTGAATGTTACCCTACAAATATTATGCAGATCAATATGACCTATTATTGCAATTTTCTACAACAGAATTAAAAAAAAAAATGTAATGACAACTTTTTTTATATAAACAATATATGTGACCCTGGACTACAAAACAAGTCTTAAGTGTCAATTTTTCAATATTGGGAATTTTACATCATCTTACAAAAAACTTTCCATTGATGCATGGTTTATTAGTATAGGACAATATTTGGCCGAGATACAACTATTTGAAAATCTGGAATCTGAGGGTGCAAAAAAAAATCTAAATACTGAGAAAATCACCTTTGAGTTTGTCCAAATGAATTCTTAACAATGAATATTACAAATCAAAAATTATGTTTTGATATACAGTATTGATGACAGGAAATTTACAAAATATCTTCATGGAACTTGATCTTTACTTAAAGGGTTAGTTCACCCAAAAATGATAATTATGTCATTAATAACTCACCCTCATGTCGTTCCAAACATGTAAGGCCTCCTTTTATCTTCGGAACACAGTTTAAGATATTTTAGATTTATTCCGAGAGCTCTCAGTCCCTCCATTGAAGCTGTGTGTACGGTCTACTGTCCATGTCCAGAAAGGTAAGAAAAACATCATCAAAGTAGTCCATGTGACATCGGAGGGTCCGTTGGAATTTTTTGTAGCATCGAAAATACATTTTGGTCCAAAAATAGCAAAAACGACGGCTTTATTCTGCATTGTCTTCTCTTCAGTGTCTGTTGTGAGAGGGAGTTCAAATCAAAGCAGTCTGGATATCCGGTTCGCGAACGAATCATTCAGTTCACCAAATCGAACTGAATCGTTTTAAACGGTTCGCATCTCTAATTTGCGGTTCGCATCTCTGTGAGTTATTAATGACATAATTTTCATTTTTGGGCGAACTAACCCTTTAATATCCTAATGATTTTTGGCATAAAAGAAAAATCGGTAATTTTGACCCATACAATAATTTTGACCCGTACAATGTGTTTTTGGCTATTGCTAAAATAAAAATATACCCCAGTGACTTAAAGGAACACTAAGTAGGAATTACTCCCATCTAGTGGTGAAATTGTATTTTGCATTCAAACTAATTTTGCTCTCCAGCGCCTCGCTTTTTCAAATGTACGTTGCATCTACGGTAGGCGATATGTACCAAAAAGCTTTGACGGGATGTCTTCTAATAGCACTTCGTCGAGTTTTCCTTCAGGTGAACAGGTGTGTTATTTCAAACAAACTGCAACATGACCATAAACAAATGAATGTTACAGTATGAATTACTGACTGTGGAAAACATGAAATATTGTAATTAGTAGTTATGTCTTCTTTATTCGTTATATTTTCTGAATAATGTGCATTGTTAGATATAAAAAAAATATTGTAATATAGATTGTAACACTGACTTACCTGTCGAGAAGAAAACTGGCCACTTCAGCGTCTCTTTTGAAATCTTTATCCAGCATTAGCTCTTTCCACCTAGAAAAAGCTTCCCCGACATTAACTCTTGTTTTCTGTAATCTACGGTCACGTTTCCTTTTACGTTCTGTTTTTGACTGTTTTGGCGACGATGTTTTCTTCTCCTGTGGCGCGGCATATGTATGGTCCATAATAAGAATGCAATCCAGACTTTTAAACTTGCCGGTGCAGTTTCAAGCGCCTCTCACTGCTCTGCACCTGCGTTTCTGGCTCTGACCGAAAACGTGTTGTGGAAACGCGTTGGCTTAGTACTTTTTGTCCCTCTCTGCTATTATAGTTTTGCAAGATGACGGAACTACATGGAAGCCTCCGTCGACCTACCCGTCCCATGTATATAATAAATTCTTCATTTACGAGGATTAGTTTAAACATTGGCATAGGTATTTGTACACCATTGAGGGCATATTTATGAATAAAAATATTGATTTTAGATAATAAAATACCTAAAAAGTTACTTATTGTCCCTTTAAGACTGGTTTTGTGCTCCAGGGTCATCTATGGTTTGATTGCTTTAATATTGAATGCCGAGAGAAAAAAGTCAGAATTGCAAGATGTTAAGAAACAAATATATAAATTCTCCTGTCCCCTTGTTAAATGTCTGTTTATTGTGGTTACAGGAAACCCGTCCCTACAACGCTAAAAGCTGGCGATCTACGAACTCACATCAGCAGGTGTCATGTGTGCATGAAGAGGGTCTAGAGCAGCCTCTGCACTCTGTCTGCTCTTTATATTCCAGTTTTACAAACAAACTACAATCGTATGGTGCTACTTCTGGGAAACCTTCAAGAACCCACAGAAAACTACCCGTCTCATCATTTATACCAATGGAACTTCAAGATCTGCTGGCACATTCGCCTCATATAACTAACTCATGTTTAACTAACATTGTTCCATTGTGTCTGATGGATAACACCTGTTTACACTTGCACTGAGTTTATGTATTAGTAAGCAGGTAACCATATTCATCAAGAGCTCACATGGATCGGATGCTATTCCATCCAGCCCTTCTCGTGCTCTCTTTTTTCAGCATTATTTATCATCCCACTTAAAGAGATCAGATGCAGATATCTTGTTTATTACTCTCTAAAACGCATAATCGAGCAACACTACTGACATTATAGAATTAAATATAAGTTTTCCTACTTCACAGTCAGTAAGTTTGTCAGCACCCTCTCTGTATGATGTAGGAATATTGTAAATATAGTGCTCTATTTAGTTAACACTCTGTCACTTAATCTTTTCAGGTAAATGCCATTGGTTTTGTTATACTTAATTATTTATGGAAACGTAAGAGATGAGAGTTTAAGCACCAAGGGGTTTTTCCTTTCTACACTGATTTCTCTGTGTTAACCACTGCACAAGACAATCGTGGCACATAAACTTTAATGTTCTGCACTTTGTTTTTTAATCAGAATGTGTCCTTCAGACTGAAAACTTACATTTATGAATCTGTGTTTTGAAGTTTGTGCTTGTTCATATGTGCTGGTCCACCTTCCTTTTGGTGCAAATGTTTTCACATGATGCTATTTAACTTCATTTCCATTCACACATAGGCAGACAGTCTCTTCTGTATCTGTTCAATCAGACTAGAAGTGCACTAGAAAGTCACCTTTGCATGTTTTTGTTGACTCCTCTGTTATCACTCTGTTGACTTGAACTCATCAGCAAGCTCACCTGACTTGATTTCAACCACATCTATAACAAACTTCAAGAGGTTATCCAGAATGTCTGAAGTAAGCATCTTTAATTTGAACATTGTTATATGACTTGCGTTTCTTTTGTCTTAATGTCCCAGCAACCAGACCAAAGAACCGGCACATGTCCCCCTTACACAGTGGATTTGTTGTTCATGATTTTTATTTTTACTTTATTACTTTTTTTTCTTTCTTTTTTTTACACTGATAATACTTGACTTCAGTCTACACTACTCGCTCCAAAACCTACCACACAGTAGGGGTTAAATGACTTTAAAGTTGACTTTTATGTGATGAAAGTCGAAGTCGACTAGTCACTGATGACATCATTAATGGGAAAAACAAGTCTGGAGCTGAGACTAGAACACCTTGTGCACAGCTATGGCATATGACACAGTGCTACTGCCCATGTGGCTATTGCTCGTATAACAACTCATTTTTATCAGTTCTTTTCTCTTTGGGTTATTATATTTCTCTCAGATTTCAGCTCGTTCTAAATCAGATAGCCTACAGATAAAGTAGCACAGCAAACATCACATTCATATGACTGCATTAGTGAGAGCGATTGCGTGTGTGAAATAATTCTACCTGGCAGCGTCTCTCTCTACTAGTAGTGAAGCTGTGGGATCTAGTTATTAAGAAATATATGCTTGCACTTTTCAGTTTCTAAGCTATTTTATTGAGAAATCACAGAACAGTGTTTATAGATTTCCGTGCTGAATGATTCTGTGTGTGTGCGATCCGCGAGTGATGTACGCACTTCTGTCTGTAGTCTATGTGTGTGCGATACAGTGCAGCACCGTGCATTATCCTGTTCAGTTTTGAGCATCCAGTAATATAATCACACCGCACGTCTTGTGGAGCCTTTCAGAGTATACATTTATTTGTAATTTTAACTGTTTGGAAATTGAGCGTAAATGAGGAGGTCCTTCAAAGATTTCTTATCCTGTTGCGCCCTCTATAGGACAAGCAACCAGTCGTCGTCAAGCTTAAAGCGTCATGGCAGACCATTAAGTCGACTAGTCGTTTAATCAGTGCAACCCCATCCCCACAGTTGACCTTTTAGCAGAGTTCATCAAATTGTTCCATAAATTTAAAAGTGCCTTACAAGAATTTAATCATGGATGTGAGCCAATATATACGTACTATAATGTCACTGATCTCACACACTCGCTGTAGCTTTGATGTGCCCATGAAGTATTAACGAATAATATAAGTTGATTGCAATTTTTTAAAATATATATATATTTTTTCAGTGTCAAATGATTTCAGTGATGCCCCCACCCTATAATTTTTAATGCAATAAAATGTTTGTATAAATGTTTGATGGATTTGTCTGTTTTATTCACTGAAAAAAAAAAAAAAAAAAAAAAAAAAAAAAACTAAGTCAAACAGGTTTGGAACTACACGAGGGTAAGCAAATTATTTTTGGAAAGTATGTTATTATTATTTTAGTGTTATTTATACATTAGCATAGTATTTATTAATGTTTTGAATTAGCTTTATTTATTTTATTTTATTATTTTTAGATGGACGGACTGACGGACGGACGGACGGACGGATAGATAGATAGATAGATAGATAGATAGATAGATAGATAGATAGATAGATAGATAGATAGATAGATAGATAGATAGATAGATAGATATATCCACCCTTTCTTAGGTTGGCCTGGAGAGGGCGATCCAAGTACACTCAATGTGGCAGCCCTTACTACAATTCAATCCTGTCAAGTGTATATCATTTTACAAAACAAGGCTTAAATTATTTATTCAGAGTACCTTTCTTAATATTTACATTGCTTTACAGCTCAGTATCACAACTTCCATCCTCTATATATTCTCAAAGTCAGTCATGTCAATGATGAAAGTCACGCTAACTTTTCACACTTGTATCTCTCATACAGAATGTTTCACTGTGAACCACAGGGTTTGTGTTGAAACTATCTAGAGATACAATAAGTGTACTACTGAAACCGGATTTCCAGGAATATTTTTCCAGCATACTCTGAGAAACTACCTTTCCAACTTCACATTTTCATTATATTTATGCCCTTCCTTAATTCTGTTGAAGAAAAACGTTTTCCACCAATACCTCCAGTCTGACACTGTCACGAAAGGCCATTTTTTGAAAGCTTTCCTTGTTAGTTTTCCTAGTAATGTTTAAAGATAATATCTAAGGCCTCGCTGGCCTTCAAACATGTTTACTCGCTCATAATTATTGATCAATAAGCTGACTCAGACTTTAAAACCCTCCCTCTGCTCAGAACGGATGACTGCATTAGGGGACAGGACTGAAGTGTGCTACTTTCTGTTCCTCTGTGAGCTGGTTGTAGTTTTTTGGGGGTTATCAGCGTACTCTGATATGTGTAAAGTGGTGTGTGAGAGCACTTATGTTCTGGGCTGTGCACACAGATCAATGAGCATGAGAAGAGATAAGCTTTCTCTTTCATCTCTCTATTTTTGTAGGAATCTCATTCTCTCTCTGTTGGACAAACATAGCCTTTTACCCCATTCAGTCATGGGCTACTGTTAAAATGACGTGTATGAATGGATGACCTTTGACCCTGAGTGAAGTAAACTAGTTAGAAGAGTTTCATGGTGTTGTGAAACTCTATCGGTCAAAGGGAACACCTCTAGGAATGGGGACAGACACAATAGATCAGATTGGAAACGGACAAACTTCAAGGAGAACTGGTACAGAGCAGGCAAAAAACATTTCGAACTCAGATCTTCAGAATATCGTTTAATAAATTGTTTAATTGTTAATCAATTTATTATTTGTGGTTTGATCCTGTGTCAAATAATGTTCTCTTGTGGACCTGACCTTCATTTGTAGTAAATATTCCTTTGACATCACCCTACTGGAAGTTCAACGTGATCTCAAGATAATTTGTATGTATTTTACGTAATTTTACGTACATTTAAATTTTTACAGGCACTAAAACATACAATACTGACATATTTTCAGCATCTAAACATAAAAATACTTAACATACGTATTTTCAGCATTAAAATGCAAAAACTGACCTAATGATGACATCTAAAAATAAATATTTATGAATATTGAAATCGCGGCATTCATTTTATTATTAGTTGTTTTTAGTTGTCATATCAAAACCATGTTTTAAATTGCTATTTAAATGTTTTTTTCGTTTTACTTAATATGTTTTGTTGTGTCATTTCAGGCAGCTCGTTTCCAAGAAAAGGCCTACATAATTTTAAACAAGACTTCACTTTAAACCTTAAAATAAATTACATTTCTGCATTCGTTTATCTTGAATTACTTGTCATGTAGTTTGTCGTGGGCCACAAAAGGCATTGTCTTCACATGCTGTGACTTACAATAGAACTATAAAATACACCAAAAACGAAACATTATTACGAAATTTTATTCGTGCACTGTAATCTAAATCTTCGAAATCCATATGACTGCGAGAAACAGACCCAAATCCAAGCCTTTAGGTCTAAAAATCTAAATTGCTCACTGATACAATGCTAAAAATGCATTTATTCAAATATCTTGATACAAAAGATACGTACATATTTTTACGATTTTTAACTAAAATACGTAGCGATTTCTAAATTTTAAATGTTGAGATATGTCTAAATTGTAAGTTTTAGCATCGATAAAAACATACAAACATTTATGTTTTGTGCTTGTCAAATATTACGTATTAATACCTACATGTAAACATGAGACCAGGCTGGGAAGTTACATCATTTTGGAGGGAAAACAATAGCAGATTCATCAATAAGTTTAAGCAGTAGATTTATTTTTAAAATGTTTTATTTGTTTCACTAAACAATCCTGTTGGATAAAATTACACGAGTCAGTGTAAATATAATTATATTTAAAAACAGATTTAAAAAATATATTCAGATTACATTCTTTTAATAAAGCTAATAGTCAATACCGCACCGAGCAATGGATCAGGTAATATCTTGTTTATTTTTTTATTTGTTTACCAAGATGTTTCTGTACGTCTAAATACTTTTAGAAAATACCTCCTTAAAGGGATAGTTTACCCCCCAATAAATATGTACATGTTTTTACCGTTTTACATTTTAGAAGTTATGAAATTCCCTCCTATGAAACCCATTGTCATTGGTCAGGTTTTTTTTTTTTTTTTACAGGTAGTATTTAGACACGCTGCGCCTAAAATCCCATTTTGAAGCGTAAAGCTAAACTTCTCTCTCTGTCGTACTGACTGTTGTGTATAATTATCTGTTTTCACTTGGACAGTTCTGTTCAGATTATTGCATGCTGTGAATAAATCATATCCTAACCTTGGCTAAGGCTGTATTGGTTCTGGTAGCACCGCTGTGCATTTGATAAGCTTTGGGCATTTCTGTAGGCTTACGTTAAAACAGGTCTATCTGATATGATGGTTCTTTGCCCTGAATGCTCATACTATGGATTTGCAGCATGTTCCTCCTCCCACTGCTTATCTTTTGCCAAGAGTGCACAAAGGGCATGTCTCAACACTCCACACTCTTCTCCTTTTTCCTAAGGTTACTCCATTCTTCCAAACAAAGAGCTGTTTCTGCTGCCCCTATGCTCATGGAGCTGTGAGTCATGAGGGAAGACTGAGGTACGTTTTGGTCTGCTGCAGCCTAAGGCTTGTTGGCATTGCCAACTCCCACTGCTCTGTCACCTGAGTTCACCTGCGACTGCTGTGGGCATGTTTCAGAAACATACATCAAAGCCAATCGTCTATATGTAAAATGGGTACCATCTGATCTGTTCTATGCTTTTTATCCTCGAGTTGATTTTAAGACATTCACGTAATCAAAATGTGTGTTTATGACATACTGTCATGTACAGTGTTGTGTATCTGTATATTTTCACCATCCCGACCATGCCAAAATGTTAGAGAAAACCATTTGTGGGTTGGTCCACAAACAACTGTGGCTTTTGTAGCACAATTAAAACCAGAACCAGAGAATGCCTGCAGTCATGTTCTGGATGTAAAAATGCCATTCATTTTCTCCACGGGGGGAATTGATGTTTAGTGTAAACTTTTAAAGACAATAAGTTCTGAGGTTGTTATCAATGGTTATATTGATATTATGTTTAATATTATTTTAGTTTTGAGTACTTTGGTTACCCTTCAAGAATGGCAGCCATGATTGTTCTCACTCCAAAGTGCCCTACATAGGTGGCTAATATATCCCATCTGACATCACCATCAGCCATGTATTTTTTGTAAGACTAGTTGTGTCATGCACACTTGATTTGTCTACAGAACCTGTCTGACAGAAGGCATGGGCAGCTGCAATGGATTTAATTGTTTTGCTGTAAAGTAGGTAGTATTTACATTGTGCAATTTGGGTGAAAAGGTCCAGTCGGGGTCCAAAACTAACACCACTGGCTGCCAAATGTGAGCAAAAATCGACTTTTGGTGCGTAAACATCTTACTCAGCAGTTGGCAGGTAGTTTTATTAATGTAATACATGATTTGGAATTGGATAGTAAGAATTAACCTCACTAATGTGAGTGAAATATGCACATTTAATTAAATGGATAATTATTTTAATATAATTAATCTGAAAATAATTCTACATGTTAAGAGAAAACAGAAAAGGCCTGGACCTTTCATTTCACTAGGAAGGTAGGGAAACTTCGACACGCACAATGCACTGGGCATCACCCGTCTGTAAATTAATTGAACATAGTCAACGATACAAAAAAAAAAAAAAAAAAAACTATATGATATATATTTATATCATGGTTTCCACAAAAAAAATATTGAGCAGCCACAACTGTTTTTCAATATTATGACAAAAAATCATAAAAACATGTTTCTTGAGCACCAAATCAGTATATTATAATTATTTCTGAAGGATCATGCTGACATGAGAAGTTGGTTTGACACCCTGTCTATTTGTCTGAAGTATGCATGACTCTACTAATTTAAGCTCTGTTACTAGGGGTGGGTGGACATAAGGTCAGTTTATGCTGACAGAGCGTGTCCTTCTATAACCCTCTGACCACATGGCACCAAGCATGTGCTAGCCACAGCTTCAAATCCCAGTTATATGACCAGATACAATATGCTTACGTGTGTGTGCACTGAATCTTTAAAGAAAAATCCCTGCAGAACATTCAACATTGTTGTTCATATTGTAGTGTCATGGCAGTTTTCTGTCAACCTGCTCTCATAACACTACAGCATGCTCTCATTTTATAGCCATGGCTTTCTTTGCCTAGTGTGTAGAATAGGTCTGTAAATCGTTTTAAAGGCTGCCTTTCATTTAGCGTTCAGACATTAGTGTCGCACAGCCTCTGGTTCAGTGTTGACATGTAGCAGTTCTATAGCCGCATGGGTGAAATGTGGAATGGCTGGAAGACTTGGTTGTGTTGAATTATTAATCAGGTGTAGCATTAGCTATATGCGATGCTGCCAGTAAGGCATTCAAAGTCTTTTTCTCCACATCTTCCGTCTCTTAATTCTATATTACGTTCTTTTAGAAAAACTGAAAACTCAAGTGTTTTTATTCTTTCTTTAGCTCTTCAGCTTATTGTTACGGACTCTCGTCTTCCTGGTGTGCGAGTCACGGAAATAGAGTATGGCTGCAAACCCTCTATGTCTCATATTAGAATACTGCCAGGTTCAGTCAAGATATTTGTTCCAGGACTGGAAGCTATTGGAACACTCTACGTGTGTGTGCCACACAGCTCTCAGTCTGCCAAATAACTCTGATGTTGGCAATAATCAGACAGAAACCTTCCCCCAGCACACGTGCCGAAAAAGACCAGCAGGCTGCTTTATGCTGGTTAAAGCTGGTTTTGTGCTGGTTTAGCTGGTGGACCAAAATACTGAAATGTTTAACTACAAAACTACAAACCAGCATTGTTTTGCTGCCCATGGCAAATTGGTCAAAGACGTATGGCCTTGCAGATTCATGACCCAACATTTATATTGTTATAGTTTTCATGTTTTTAATTAGCTATTTGTTGGCTAACCCTGCTGAAAAGACCAGCTTGAATTCCCATGCCAGTATATGCTAGTTCGGTGCTACAGTAGTTTAGCTTTCATTTTGTTCACCAGTAAAATTAAGCTGGAATCTCTCCACTACATCAATCTTACCAGTCTGGCTCTTGTTGTAACCATCACACAAACTCATTCAGAGTTTTTTAATTTTATCTATTTGAACTTGTGTTGAATCCAAAGTAAGATAATATGTCACATTCTGTGCTAAAATCTCAAAACTGCATCCAGAATGCAAGCCACTGAGTGTTATACAGTATATCACACTAAATGTTTGTGTATGCAGCACAATTTGATTTGGCTTGGTAGTGAAGTCATTGACAGATTGGACAGGTTGAAAAGATCCCTAACCGTTTTCAGCCTATAACATCAGCCAATGGGTTCATGGCCTTTAAAGCTGAATCCACAACAAAAAAACTGAACCTTCTCTTTCTGCACACACACTATTATGATCATCTCTCGTTGTGTGAACTGAAAAGTGTGTACTTTATAATTGTGTCGTGTATAGTATTGCATTAGTATCCGTTGAATTAATTAAAATGATTAAATATTCATGAGCCCCGTGTAGAGAGAAAAAGGAAAAGTTGCACAAATCATTGGTGATTAATTTATGTACTTGTGTAAAGCTACAGTACCATGATGGACGAGGTTGTTTTCTCATTCAGTGCGTGTGTTTTAATATCTATGTACAGTACAAATCCCAGCAGACCTTAGAGGTGAACACAGTGTGGCCGATTGGAGAGGCTTTGACCTTTGATCAGTCCAAATCAAGTGAAAGGCTCATCCTCCAGATCATCACCTAACCACTTGAGCTTTTCTGATCAGGATTACCCTTTCATACATAAACACACACACACACACACACACACATTCCACAAATCCCACTGCTAAACTGCTGGTGAGCAATGAAAGTTTAGGTCATGAAGTTACAGGGTGATCTGATAGAAGTGTCACTGGGATGATGGGG